>NC_134689.1:431106888-431328597 GCF_050947455.1 Rhinoderma darwinii
GTATGAGGGATGACCCCTGTATACACATGTAGAGAGGAGAGTGTGATGGTCACCTGGTCAGGGAGATGTATGAGGGATGACCCCTGTATACACATGTAGAGAGGAGAGTGTGATGGACACCTGGTCAGGGAGATGTATGAGGGATGACCCTTGTATACATATGTAGAGAGTAGAGTGTGATGGTCACCTGGTCAGGGAGATGTATGAGGGATGACCCCTGAATACACATGTAGAGAGGAGAGTGTGATGGTCACCTGGTCAGGGAGATGTATGAGGGATGACTCCTGTATACACATGTAGAGAGGAGAGTGTGATGATCACCTGGTCAGGGAGATGTATGAGGGATGACCTCTGTATACACATGTAGAGAGGAGAGTGTGATGGCCACCTGGTCAGGGAGATGTATGAGGGATGACCCGTGTAAACACATGTAGAGAGGAGAGTGTGATGGTCACCTGGTCAGGGAGATGTATAAGGGATGACCCCTGTATACACATGTAGAGAGGAGAGTGTGATGGTCACCTGGTCAGGGAGATGTATGAGGATGACCCCTGTATACACATGTAGAGAGGAGAGTGTGATGGTCACCTGGTCAGGGAGATGTATGAGGCATGACCCCTGTATACACATGTAGAGAGGAGAGTGTGATGACCACCTGGTCAGGGAGATGTATGAGGGATGACACCTGTATACACATGTAGAGAGGAGAGTGTGATGGCCACCTGGTCAGGGAGATGTATGTGGCATGACCCCTGTATACACATGTAGAGAGGAGAGTGTGATGGCCACCTGGTCAGGGAGGTGTATGAGGGATGACCCCTGTATACACATGTAGAGAGAGGAGAGTGTGATGGTCACCTTGTCAGGGAGATGTATGAGGGATGACTCCTGTATACACATGTAGACAGGAGAGTGTGATGGTCACCTGGTCAGGGAGATGTATGAGGGATGACCCCTGTATACACATGTAGAGAGGAGAGTGTGATGGTCACCTGGTCAGGGAGATGTATGAGGGATGACCTCTGTATACACATGTAGAGAGTAGAGTGTGATGGTCACCTGGTCAGTGAGATGTATGAGGGATGACCCCTGTATACACATGTAGAGAGAGGAGAGTGTGATGGTCACCTGGTCAGGGAGATGTATGAGGGATGACCCCTGTATACACATGTAGAGAGGAGAGTGTGATGGTCACCTGGTCAGGGAGATGTATGAGGGATGACCCCTGTATACACATGTAGAGAGAGGAGAGTGTGATGGTCACCTGGTCAGGGAGATGTATGAGGGATGATCCCTGTATACACATGTAGAGAGGAGAGTGTGATGGTCACCTGGTCAGGGACATGTATGAGGGATGACCCCTGTATACACATGTAGAGAGGAGAGTGTGATGGCCACCTGGTCAGGGAGATGTATGAGGGATGACCCCTGTATACACATGTAGAAGAGAGAGTGTGATGGCCATATGGTCAGGGAGATGTATGTGGGATGACCCTTGTATACACAAGTAGAGAGGAGAGTGTGATAGTCACCTGGTCAGGGAGAGGTATGAGGGATGACCCCTGTATACACATGTAGAGAGGAGAGTGTGATGGTCACCTGGTCAGGAGATGTATGAGGGATGACCCCTGTATACACATGTAGAGAGTAGAGTGTGATGGTCACCTGGTCAGGGAGATGTATGAGGGATGACCCCTGTATACACATGTAGAGAGGAGAGTGTGATGGTCACCTGGTCAGGGAGATGTATGAGGGATGACCCCTGTATACACATGTAGAGAGGAGAGTGTGATTGTCACCTGGTCAGGGAGATGTATGAGGGATGACCTCTGTATACACATGTAGAGAGGAGAGTGTGATGGTCACCTGGTCAGGGAGATGTATGAGGGATGACCCCTGTATACACATGTAGAGAGGAGAGTGTGATGACCACCTGGACAGGGAGATGTATGAGGGATGACCCATGTATACACATGTAGAGAGAAGAGTGTGATGACCACCTGGTCAGGGTGATGTATGAGGGATGACCTCTGTATACACATGTAGAGAGGAGAGTGTGATGGTCACCTGGTCAGGGAGATGTATGAGGGATGACCCCTGTATACACATGTAGAGAGTAGAGTGTGATGGTCACCTGGTCAGGGAGATGTATGAGGGATGACTCCTGTATACACATGTAGAGAGGAGAGTGTGATGGTCACCTGGTCAGGGAGATGTATGAGGGATGACCCCTGTATACACATGTAGAGAGGAGAGAGTGTGATGATCACCTGGTCAGGGAGATGTATGAGGGATGACCCCTGTATACACATGTAGAGAGAGGAGAGTGTGATGGTCACCTTGTCAGGGAGATGTATGAGGGATGACCCCTGTATACACATGTAGAGAGGAGAGTGTGATGGTCACCTGGTCAGGGAGATGTATGAGGGATGACCCCTGTATACACATGTAGAGAGGAGAACGTGATGGTCACCTGGTCAGGGACATGTATGTGGGATGACCCCTGTATACACATGTAGAGAGGAGAGTGTGATGGCCACCTGGTCAGGAGATGTATGAGGGATGACCCCTGTATACACATGTAGAGAGGAGAGTGTGATGGTTACCTGGTCAGGGAGATTTATGAGGGATGACTCCTGTATACACATGTAGAGAGGAGAGTGTGATGGTCACCTGGTCATAGAGATGTATGAGGGATGACCCCTGTATACACATGTAGAGAGGAGAGTGAGATGGCCACCTGGTCAGGGAGATGTATGAGGGATGACCCCTGTATATACATGTAGAGAGGAGAGTGTGATGGTCACCTGGTCAGGGAGATGTATGAGGGATGACCCCTGTATACACATGTAGAGAGGAGAGTGTGATGGTCACCTGGTCAGGGAGATGTATGAGGGATGACCCCTGTATACACATGTAGAGAGGAGAGTGTGATGGTCACCTGGTCAGGGAGATGTATGAGGGATGACCCCTGTATACACATGTAGAGAGAGGAGAGTGTGATGGTCACCTGGTCAGGGAGATGTATGAGGGATGACCCCTGTATACACATGTAGAGAGGAGAGTGTGATGGTCACCTGGTCAGGGACATGTATGAGGGATGACCCCTGTATACACATGTAGAGAGGAGAGTGTGATGGTCACCTGGTCAGGGACATGTATGAGGGATGACCCCTGTATACACATGTAGAGAGGAGAGTGTGATGGCCACCTGGTCAGGGAGATGTATGAGGGATGACCCCTGTATACACATGTAGAAGGGAGAGTGTGATGGCCACATGGTCAGGGAGATGTATGTGGGATGACCCCTGTATACACAGGTAGAGAGGAGAGTGTGATGGTCACCTGGTCAGGGAGATGTATGAGAGATGACTCCTGTATACACATGTAGAGAGGAGAGTGTGATGGTCACCTTGTCAGGGAGATGTATGAGGGATGACCCCTGTATACACATGTAGAGAGGAGAGTGTGATGGTCACCTGGTCAGGGAGATGTATGAGGGATGACCCCTGTATACACATGTAGAGAGGAGAACGTGATGGTCACCTGGTCAGGGACATGTATGTGGGATGACCCCTGTATACACATGTAGAGAGGAGAGTGTGATGGCCACCTGGTCAGGAGATGTATGAGGGATGACCCCTGTATACACATGTAGAGAGGAGAGTGTGATGGTCACCTGGTCAGCGAGATGTATGAGGGATGACCCCTGTATACACATGTAGAGAGGAGAGTGAGATGGCCACCTGGTCAGGGAGATGTATGAGGGATGACCCCTGAATATACATGTAGAGAGGAGAGTGTGATGGTCACCTGGTCAGGGAGATTTATGAGGGATGACTCATGTATACACATTTAGAGTGGAGAGTGTGATGGTCACCTGGTCAGCGAGATGTATGAGGGATGACCCCTGTATACACATGTAGAGAGGAGAGTGAGATGGCCACCTGGTCAGGGAGATGTATGAGGGATGACCCCTGTATACACATGTAGAGAGGAGAGTGTGATAGTCACCTGGTCAGGGAGAGGTATGAGGGATGACCCCTGTATACACATGTAGAGAGGAGAGTGTGATGGTCACCTGGTCAGGAGATGTATGAGGGATGACCCCTGTATACACATGTAGAGAGTAGAGTGTGATGGTCACCTGGTCAGGGAGATGTATGAGGGATGACCCCTGTATACACATGTAGAAGGGAGAGTGTGATGGTCACCTGGTCAGGGAGATGTATGAGGGATGACTCATGTATACACATGTAGAGAGGAGAGTGTGATGGTCACCTGGTCAGGGAGGTGTATGAGGGATGACCCCAGTATACACATGTAGAGAGGAGAGTGTGATGGTCACCTGGTCAGGGAGATGTATGAGGGATGACCTCTGTATACACATGTAGAGAGGAGAGTGTGATGGTCACCTGGTCAGGGAGATGTATGGGGGATGACCCCTGTATACACATGTAGAGAGGAGAGTGTGATGGTCACCTGGTCAGGGAGATGTATGAGGGATGACCTCTGTATACACATGTAGAGAGGATAGTGTGATGGTCACCTGGTCAGGGAGATGTATGAGGGATGACCCCCTGTATACACATGTAGAGAGGAGAGTGTGATGGTCACCTGGTCATGGAGATGTATGAGGGATGACCCCTGTATACACATGTAGAGAGGAGAGTGTGATGGTCACCTGGTCAGGGAGATGTATGAGGGATGACCCCTGTATACACATGTAGAGAGGAGAGAGTGTGATGGTTACCTGGTCAGGGAGATGTATGAGGGATGACCCCTGTATACACATGTAGATAGGAGAGTGTGATGAACACCTGGTCAGGGAGATGTATTAGGGATGACCCCTGTATACACATGTAGAGAGTAGAGTGTGATGGTCACCTGGTCAGGGAGGTGTATGAGGGATGACCCCTGTATACACATGTAGAGAGGAGAGTGTGATGGTCACCTGGTCAGCGAGATGTATGAGGGATGACCCCTGTATACACATGTAGAGAGGAGAGTGAGATGGCCACCTGGTCAGGGAGATGTATGAGGGATGACCCCTGAATATACATGTAGAGAGGAGAGTGTGATGGTCACCTGGTCAGGGAGATTTATGAGGGATGACTCCTGTATACACATTTAGAGTGGAGAGTGTGATGGTCACCTGGTCAGCGAGATGTATGAGGGATGACCCCTGTATACACATGTAGAGAGGAGAGTGAGATGGCCACCTGGTCAGGGAGATGTATGAGGGATGACCCCTGAATATACATGTAGAGAGGAGAGTGTGATGGTCACCTGGTCAGGGAGATGTATGAGGGATGACCCCTGTATACACATGTAGAGAGGAGAGTGTGATGGTCACCTGGTTAGGGGGATGTATGAGGGATGACTCCTGTATACACATGTAGAGAGGAGAGTGTGATAGTCACCTGGTCAGGGAGAGGTATGAGGGATGACCCCTGTATACACATGTAGAGAGGAGAGTGTGATGGTCACCTGGTCAGGAGATGTATGAGGGATGACCCCTGTATACACATGTAGAGAGTAGAGTGTGATGGTCACCTGGTCAGGGAGATGTATGAGGGATGACCCCTGTATACACATGTAGAAGGGAGAGTGTGATGGTCACCTGGTCAGGGAGATGTATGAGGGATGACTCATGTATACACATGTAGAGAGGAGAGTGTGATGGTCACCTGGTCAGGGAGGTGTATGAGGGATGACCCCTGTATACACATGTAGAGAGTAGAGTGTGATGGTCACCTGGTCAGGGAGATGTATGAGGGATGACCCCTGTATACACATGTAGAAGGGAGAGTGTGATGGTCACCTGGTCAGGGAGATGTATGAGGGATGACTCATGTATACACATGTAGAGAGGAGAGTGTGATGGTCACCTGGTCAGGGAGATGTATGAGGGATGACCTCTGTATACACATTTAGAGAGGATAGTGTGATGGTCACCTGGTCAGGGAGATGTATGAGGGATGACCCCCTGTATACACATGTAGAGAGGAGAGTGTGATGGTCACCTGGTCATGGAGATGTATGAGGGATGACCCCTGTATACACATGTAGAGAGGAGAGTGTGTTGGTCACCTGGTCAGGGAGATGTATGAGGGATGACCCCTGTATACACATGTAGAGAGGAGAGAGTGTGATGGTTACCTGGTCAGGGAGATGTATGAGGGATGACCCCTGTATACACATGTAGATAGGAGAGTGTGATGGACACCTGGTCAGGGAGATGTATTAGGGATGACCCCTGTATACACATGTAGAGAGTAGAGTGTGATGGTCACCTGGTCAGGGAGGTGTATGAGGGATGACCCCTGTATACAAATGTTTAGAGGAGAGTGTGATGGTCACCTGGTCAGGGAGATGTATGAGGGATTACCCCTGTATACACATGTATAGAGGAGAGTGTGATGGTCACCTGGTCAGGGAGATGTATGAGGGATGAACCCTGTATACACATGTAGAGAGAGGAGAGTGTGATGGTCACCTGGTCAGGGAGATGTATGAGGGATGACCCCTGTATACACATGTAGAGAGGAGAGTGTGATGGTCACCTGGTCAGGGAGAAGTATGAGGGATGACTCCTGTATACTCATGTAGAGAGGAGAGTGTGATGGTCAACTGGTCAGGGAGATGTATGAGGGATGACTCCTGTATACACATGTAGAGAGGAGAGTGTGATGGTCACCTGGTCAGGGAGATGTATGAGGGATGACCCCTGTATACACATGTTGAGAGGAGAGTGTGATGGTCACCTGGTCAGGGAGATGTATGAGGGATGACCACTGTATACAGATGTAGAGAGGAGAGTGTGATGGCCACCTGGTCAGGGAGATGTATGAGGGATGACCCCTGTATACACATGTAGAGAGGAGAGTGTGATGGCCACCTGGTCAGGGAGATGTATGAGGGATGACCCCTGTATACACATGTAGAGAGGAGAGTGTGATGGCCACCTGGTCAGGGAGATGTATGAGGGATGACCCCTGTATACACATGTAGAGAGAGGATAGTGTGATGGTCACCTTGTCAGGGAGATGTATGAGGGATGACCCCTGTATACACATGTAGAGAGGAGAGTGTGATGGTCACCTGGTCAGGGAGATGTATGAGGGATGACCCCTGTATACACATGTAGAGAGGAGAGTGTGATGGCCACCTGGTCAGGGAGATGTATGAGGGATGACCCCTGTATACACATGTAGAGAGGAGAGTGTGATGGTCACCTGGTCAGGGACATGTATGTGGGATGACCCCTGTATACACATGTAGAGAGGACAGTGTGATGGTCACCTGTTCAGGGACATGTATGTGGGATGACCCCTGTATACACATGTAGAGAGGAGAGTGTGATGGCCACCTGGTCAGGAGATGTATGAGGGATGACCCCTGTATACACATGTAGAGAGGAGAGTGTGATGGTCACCTGGTCAGGGAGATTTATGAGGGATGACTCCTGTATACACATGTAGAGAGGAGAGTGTGATGGTCACCTGGTCAGCGAGATGTATGAGGGATGACCCCTGTATACACATGTAGAGAGGAGAGTGAGATGGCCACCTGGTCAGGGAGATGTATGAGGGATGACACCTGTATATACATGTAGAGAGGAGAGTGTGATGGTCACCTGGTCAGGGAGATGTATGAGGGATGACCCCTGTATACACATGTAGAGAAGAGAGTGTGATGGTCACCTGGTCAGGGGGATGTATGACGGATGACTCCTGTATACACATGTAGAGAGGAGAGTGTAATAGTCACCTGGTGAGGGAGAGGTATGAGGGATGACCCCTGTATACACATGTAGAGAGGAGAGTGTGATGGTCACCTGGTCAGGAGATGTATGAGGGATGACCCCTGTATACACATGTAGAGAGGAGAGTGTGATGGTCAGCTGGTCAGGGAGATGTATCAGGGATGACCCCTGTATACACATGTAGAAGGGAGAGTGTGATGGTCACCTGGTCAGGCAGATGTATGAGGGATGACCCCTGTATACACATGTAGAGAGGAGAGTGTGATGGTCACCTGGTCAGGGAGATGTATGAGGGATGACCTCTGTATACACATGTAGAGAGGAGAGTGTGATGGTCACCTGGTCAGGGAGATGTATGAGGGATGACTCCTGTATACACATGTAGAGAGGAGAGTGTGATGGTCACCTGGTCAGGGACATGTATGAGGGATTACCCCTGTATACACATGTAGAGAGGAGAGTGTGATGGTCACCTGGTCAGGGAGATGTATGAGGGATGAACCCTGTATACACATGTAGAGAGAGGAGAGTGTGATGGTCACCTGGTCAGGGAGATGTATGAGGGATGACCCCTGTATACACATGTAGAGAGGAGAGTGTGATGGTCACCTGGTCAGGGAGATGTATGAGGGATGAACCCTGTATACACATGTAGAGAGAGGAGAGTGTGATGGTCACCTGGTCAGGGAGATGTATGAGGGATGACTCCTGTATACACATGTAGAGAGGAGAGTGTGATGGCCACCTGGTCAGGGAGATGTATGAGGGATGACCCCTGTATACACATGTAGAAGGGAGAGTGTGATGGTCACCTGGTCAGGGAGATGTATGAGGGATGACCTCTGTATACACATGTAGAGAGGAGAGAGTGATGGACACCTGGTCAGGGAGATGTATGAGGGATGACCCCTGTATACACATGTAGAGAGAGAATGTGATGGTCACCTGGTCAGGGAGATGTATGAGGGATGACTCCTGTATACACATGTAGAGAGGAGAGTGTGATGGTCACCTGGTCAGGGAGAAGTATGAGGGATGACTCCTGTATACTCATGTAGAGAGGAGAGTGTGATGGTCACCTGGTCAGGGAGATGTATGAGGGATGACTCCTGTATACACATGTAGAGAGGAGAGTGTGATGGTCACCTGGTCAGGGAGATGTATGAGGGATGACCCCTGTATACACATGTTGAGAGGAGAGTGTGATGGTAACCTGGTCAGGGAGATGTATGAGGGATGACCACTGTATACAGATGTAGAGAGGAGAGTGTGATGGCCACCTGGTCAGGGAGATGTATGAGGGATGACCCCTGTATACACATGTAGAGAGGAGAGTGTGATGGCCGCCTGGTCAGGGAGATGTATGAGGGATGACCCCTGTATACACATGTAGAGAGGAGAGTGTGATGGTCACCTGGTCAGGAGATGTATGAGGGATGACCCCTGTATACACATGTAGAGAGGAGAGTGTGATGGCCACCTGGTCAGGGAGATGTATGAGGGATGACTCCTGTATACACATGTAGAGAGGAGAGTGTGATGGTCGCCTGGTCAGGGAGATGTATGAGGGATGACCCCTGTATACACATGTAGAGAGGAGAGAGTGTGATGATCACCTGGTCAGGGAGATGTATGAGGGATGAACCCTGTATACACATGTAGAGAGAGGAGAGTGTGATTGTCACCTTGTCAGGGAGATGTATGAGGGATGACCCCTGTATACACATGTAGAGAGGAGAGTGTGATGGTCACCTGGTCAGGGAGATGTATGAGGGATGACCCCTGTATACACATGTAGAGAGGAGAACGTGATGGTCACCTGGTCAGGGACATGTATGTGGGATGACCCCTGTATACACATGTAGAGAGGAGAGTTTGATGGCCACCTGGTCAGGAGATGTATGAGGGATGACCCCTGTATACACATGTAGAGAGGAGAGTGTGATGGTCACCTGGTCAGCGAGATGTATGAGGGATGACCCCTGTATACACATGTAGAGAGGAGAGTGAGATGGCCACCTGGTCAGGGAGATGTATGAGGGATGACCCCTGAATATACATGTAGAGAGGAGAGTGTGATGGTCACCTGGTCAGGGAGATTTATGAGGGATGACTCCTGTATACACATTTAGAGTGGAGAGTGTGATGGTCACCTGGTCAGCGAGATGTATGAGGGATGACCCCTGTATACACATGTAGAGAGGAGAGTGAGATGGCCACCTGGTCAGGGAGATGTATGAGGGATGACCCCTGAATATACATGTAGAGAGGAGAGTGTGATGGTCACCTGGTCAGGGAGATGTATGAGGGATGACCCCTGTATACACATGTAGAGAGGAGAGTGTGATGGTCACCTGGTTAGGGGGATGTATGAGGGATGACTCCTGTATACACATGTAGAGAGGAGAGTGTGATAGTCACCTGGTCAGGGAGAGGTATGAGGGATGACCCCTGTATACACATGTAGAGAGGAGAGTGTGATGGTCACCTGGTCAGGAGATGTATGAGGGATGACCCCTGTATACACATGTAGAGAGTAGAGTGTGATGGTCACCTGGTCAGGGAGATGTATGAGGGATGACCCCTGTATACACATGTAGAAGGGAGAGTGTGATGGTCACCTGGTCAGGGAGATGTATGAGGGATGACTCATGTATACACATGTAGAGAGGAGAGTGTGATGGTCACCTGGTCAGGGAGGTGTATGAGGGATGACCCCAGTATACACATGTAGAGAGGAGAGTGTGATGGTCACCTGGTCAGGGAGATGTATGAGGGATGACCTCTGTATACACATGTAGAGAGGAGAGTGTGATGATCACCTGGTCAGGGAGATGTATGAGGGATGACCCCTGTATACACATGTAGAGAGGAGAGTGTGATGGTCACCTGGTCAGGGAGATGTATGGGGGATGACCCCTGTATACACATGTAGAGAGGAGAGTGTGATGGTCACCTGGTCAGGGAGATGTATGAGGGATGACCTCTGTATACACATGTAGAGAGGATAGTGTGATGGTCACCTGGTCAGGGAGATGTATGAGGGATGACCCCCTGTATACACATGTAGAGAGGAGAGTGTGATGGTCACCTGGTCATGGAGATGTATGAGGGATGACCCCTGTATACACATGTAGAGAGGAGAGTGTGATGGTCACCTGGTCAGGGAGATGTATGAGGGATGACCCCTGTATACACATGTAGAGAGGAGAGAGTGTGATGGTTACCTGGTCAGGGAGATGTATGAGGGATGACCCCTGTATACACATGTAGATAGGAGAGTGTGATGGACACCTGGTCAGGGAGATGTATTAGGGATGACCCCTGTATACACATGTAGAGAGTAGAGTGTGATGGTCACCTGGTCAGGGAGGTGTATGAGGGATGACCCCTGTATACACATGTAGAGAGGAGAGTGTAATGGTCACCTGGTCAGCGAGATGTATGAGGGATGACCCCTGTATACACATGTAGAGAGGAGAGTGAGATGGCCACCTGGTCAGGGAGATGTATGAGGGATGACCCCTGAATATACATGTAGAGAGGAGAGTGTGATGGTCACCTGGTCAGGGAGATTTATGAGGGATGACTCCTGTATACACATTTAGAGTGGAGAGTGTGATGGTCACCTGGTCAGCGAGATGTATGAGGGATGACCCCTGTATACACATGTAGAGAGGAGAGTGAGATGGCCACCTGGTCAGGGAGATGTATGAGGGATGACCCCTGAATATACATGTAGAGAGGAGAGTGTGATGGTCACCTGGTCAGGGAGATGTATGAGGGATGACCCCTGTATACACATGTAGAGAGGAGAATGTGATGGTCACCTGGTTAGGGGGATGTATGAGGGATGACTCCTGTATACACATGTAGAGAGGAGAGTGTGATAGTCACCTGGTCAGGGAGAGGTATGAGGGATGACCCCTGTATACACATGTAGAGAGGAGAGTGTGATGGTCACCTGGTCAGGAGATGTATGAGGGATGACCCCTGTATACACATGTAGAGAGTAGAGTGTGATGGTCACCTGGTCAGGGAGATGTATGAGGGATGACCCCTGTATACACATGTAGAAGGGAGAGTGTGATGGTCACCTGGTCAGGGAGATGTATGAGGGATGACTCATGTATACACATGTAGAGAGGAGAGTGTGATGGTCACCTGGTCAGGGAGGTGTATGAGGGATGACCCCAGTA
The DNA here is from genome assembly GCF_050947455.1 of Rhinoderma darwinii. Taxonomy (NCBI): domain Eukaryota; kingdom Metazoa; phylum Chordata; class Amphibia; order Anura; family Rhinodermatidae; genus Rhinoderma; species Rhinoderma darwinii. Next base: position 431,118,856 of record NC_134689.1, read on the forward strand.
TACACATGTAGAGAGGAGAGTGTGATGATCACCTGGTCAGGGAGATGTATGAGGGATGACCCCTGTATACACATGTAGAGAGGAGAGTGTGATGGTCACCTGGTCAGGGAGATGTATGGGGGATGACCCCTGTATACACATGTAGAGAGGAGAGTGTGATGGTCACCTGGTCAGGGAGATGTATGAGGGATGACCTCTGTATACACATGTAGAGAGGATAGTGTGATGGTCACCTGGTCAGGGAGATGTATGAGGGATGACCCCCTGTATACACATGTAGAGAGGAGAGTGTGATGGTCACCTGGTCATGGAGATGTATGAGGGATGACCCCTGTATACACATGTAGAGAGGAGAGTGTGATGGTCACCTGGTCAGGGAGATGTATGAGGGATGACCCCTGTATACACATGTAGAGAGGAGAGAGTGTGATGGTTACCTGGTCAGGGAGATGTATGAGGGATGACCCCTGTATACACATGTAGATAGGAGAGTGTGATGGACACCTGGTCAGGGAGATGTATTAGGGATGACCCCTGTATACACATGTAGAGAGGAGAGTGTGATGGTCACCTGGTCAGGGAGATGTATGAGGGATGACCCCTGTATACACATGTTTAGAGGAGAGTGTGATGGTCACCTGGTCAGGGAGATGTATGAGGGATTACCCCTGTATACACATGTATAGAGGAGAGTGTGATGGTCACCTGGTCAGGGAGATGTATGAGGGATGAACCCTGTATACACATGTAGAGAGAGGAGAGTGTGATGGTCACCTGGTCAGGGAGATGTATGAGGGATGACCCCTGTATACACATGTAGAGAGGAGAGTGTGATGGTCACCTGGTCAGGGAGAAGTATGAGGGATGACTCCTGTATACTCATGTAGAGAGGAGAGTGTGATGGTCAACTGGTCAGTGAGATGTATGAGGGATGACTCCTGTATACACATGTAGAGAGGAGAGTGTGATGGTCACCTGCTCAGGGAGATGTATGAGGGATGACCCCTGTATACACATGTTGAGAGGAGAGTGTGATGGTCACCTGGTCAGGGAGATGTATGAGGGATGACCACTGTATACAGATGTAGAGAGGAGAGTGTGATGGCCACCTGGTCAGGGAGATGTATGAGGGATGACCCCTGTATACACATGTAGAGAGGAGAGTGTGATGGCCACCTGGTCAGGGAGATGTATGAGGGATGACCCCTGTATACACATGTAGAGAGGAGAGTGTGATGGTCACCTGGTCAGGAGATGAATGAGGGATGACCCCTGTATACACATGTAGAGAGGAGAGTGTGATGGCCACCTGGTCAGGGAGATGTATGAGGGATGACCCCTGTATACACGTGTAGAGGGGAGAGTGTGATGGTCACCTGGTCAGGGAGATGTATGAGGGATGACCCCTGTATACACATGTAGAAAGGAGAGTGTGATGGTCACCTGGTCAGGGAGATGTATGAGGGATGACCCCTGTATACACATGTAGAGAGGAGAGAGTGTGATGATCACCTGGTCAGGGAGATGTATGAGGGATGAACCCTGTATACACATGTAGAGAGAGGATAGTGTGATGGTCACCTTGTCAGGGAGATGTATGAGGGATGACCCCTGTATACACATGTAGAGAGGAGAGTGTGATGGTCACCTGGTCAGGGAGATGTATGAGGGATGACCCCTGTATACACATGTAGAGAGGAGAGTGTGATGGCCACCTGGATAGGGAGATGTATGAGGGATGACCCCTGTATACACATGTAGAGAGGAGAGTGTGATGGTCACCTGGTCAGGGACATGTATGTGGGATGACCCCTGTATACACATGTAGAGAGGACAGTGTGATGGTCACCTGTTCAGGGACATGTATGTGGGATGACCCCTGTATACACATGTAGAGAGGAGAGTGTGATGGCCACCTGGTCAGGAGATGTATGAGGGATGACCCCTGTATACACATGTAGAGAGGAGAGTGTGATGGTCACCTGGTCAGGGAGATTTATGAGGGATGACTCCTGTATACACATGTAGAGAGGAGAGTGTGATGGTCACCTGGTCAGCGAGATGTATGAGGGATGACCCCTGTATACACATGTAGAGAGGAGAGTGAGATGGCCACCTGGTCAGGGAGATGTATGAGGGATGACACCTGTATATACATGTAGAGAGGAGAGTGTGATGGTCACCTGGTCAGGGAGATGTATGAGGGATGACCCCTGTATACACATGTAGAGAAGAGAGTGTGATGGTCACCTGGTCAGGGGGATGTATGACGGATGACTCCTGTATACACATGTAGAGAGGAGAGTGTAATAGTCACCTGGTGAGGGAGAGGTATGAGGGATGACCCCTGTATACACATGTAGAGAGGAGAGTGTGATGGTCACCTGGTCAGGAGATGTATGAGGGATGACCCCTGTATACACATGTAGAGAGGAGAGTGTGATGGTCAGCTGGTCAGGGAGATGTATCAGGGATGACCCCTGTATACACATGTAGAAGGGAGAGTGTGATGGTCACCTGGTCAGGCAGATGTATGAGGGATGACCCCTGTATACACATGTAGAGAGGAGAGTGTGATGGTCACCTGGTCAGGGAGATGTATGAGGGATGACCTCTGTATACACATGTAGAGAGGAGAGTGTGATGGTCACCTGGTCAGGGAGATGTATGAGGGATGACTCCTGTATACACATGTAGAGAGGAGAGTGTGATGGTCACCTGGTCAGGGACATGTATGAGGGATTACCCCTGTATACACATGTAGAGAGGAGAGTGTGATGGTCACCTGGTCAGGGAGATGTATGAGGGATGAACCCTGTATACACATGTAGAGAGAGGAGAGTGTGATGGTCACCTGGTCAGGGAGATGTATGAGGGATGACCCCTGTATACACATGTAGAGAGGAGAGTGTGATGGTCACCTGGTCAGGGAGATGTATGAGGGATGAACCCTGTATACACATGTAGAGAGAGGAGAGTGTGATGGTCACCTGGTCAGGGAGATGTATGAGGGATGACTCCTGTATACACATGTAGAGAGGAGAGTGTGATGGCCACCTGGTCAGGGAGATGTATGAGGGATGACCCCTGTATACACATGTAGAAGGGAGAGTGTGATGGTCACCTGGTCAGGGAGATGTATGAGGGATGACCTCTGTATACACATGTAGAGAGGAGAGAGTGATGGACACCTGGTCAGGGAGATGTATGAGGGATGACCCCTGTATACACATGTAGAGAGAGAATGTGATGGTCACCTGGTCAGGGAGATGTATGAGGGATGACTCCTGTATACACATGTAGAGAGGAGAGTGTGATGGTCACCTGGTTAGCTAGAAGTATGAGGGATGACTCCTGTATACTCATGTAGAGAGGAGAGTGTGATGGTCACCTGGTCAGGGAGATGTATGAGGGATGACTCCTGTATACACATGTAGAGAGGAGAGTGTGATGGTCACCTGGTCAGGGAGATGTATGAGGGATGACCCCTGTATACACATGTTGAGAGGAGAGTGTGATGGTCACCTGGTCAGGGAGATGTATGAGGGATGACCACTGTATACAGATGTAGAGAGGAGAGTGTGATGGCCACCTGGTCAGGGAGATGTATGAGGGAATTACCCCTGTATACACATGTAGAGAGGAGAGTGTGATGGCCGCCTGGTCAGGGAGATGTATGAGGGATGACCCCTGTATACACATGTAGAGAGGAGAGTGTGATGGTCACCTGGTCAGGAGATGTATGAGGGATGACCCCTGTATACACATGTAGAGAGGAGAGTGTGATGATCACCTGGTCAGGGAGGTGTATGAGGGATGACCCCTGTATACACATGTAGAGAGGAGAGTGTGATGGCTACCTGGTCAGGGAGAGGTATGAGGGATGACCCCTGTATACACATGTAGAGAGGAGAGTGTGATGGCCACCTGGTCAGGGAGATGTATGAGGGATGACTCCTGTATACACATGTAGAGAGGAGAGTGTGATGGTCGCCTGGTCAGGGAGATGTATGAGGGATGACCCCTGTATACACATGTAGAGAGGAGAGAGTGTGATGATCACCTGGTCAGGGAGATGTATGAGGGATGAACCCTGTATACACATGTAGAGAGAGGAGAGTGTGATTGTCACCTTGTCAGGGAGATGTATAAGGGATGACCCCTGTATACACATGTAGAGAGGAGAGTGTGATGGTCACCTGGTCAGGGAGATGTATGAGGGATGACCCCTGTATACACATGTAGAGAGGAGAACGTGATGGTCACCTGGTCAGGGACATGTATGTGGGATGACCCCTGTATACACATGTAGAGAGGAGAGTGTGATGGCCACCTGGTCAGGAGATGTATGAGGGATGACCCCTGTATACACATGTAGAGAGGAGAGTGTGATGGTTACCTGGTCAGGGAGATTTATGAGGGATGACTCCTGTATACACATTTAGAGTGGAGAGTGTGATGGTCACCTGGTCAGCGAGATGTATGAGGGATGACCCCTGTATACACATGTAGAGAGGAGAGTGAGATGGCCACCTGGTCAGGGAGATGTATGAGGGATGACCCCTGAATATACATGTAGAGAGGAGAGTGTGATGGTCACCTGGTCAGGGAGATGTATGAGGGATGACCTCTGTATACACATGTAGAGAGGAGAGTGTGATGGTCACCTGGTCAGGGGGATGTATGAGGGATGACACCTGTATACACATGTAGAGAGGAGAGTGTGATAGTCACCTGGTCAGGGAGAGGTATGAGGGATGACCCCTGTATACACATGTAGAGAGGAGAGTGTGATGGTCACCTGGTCAGGAGATGTATGAGGGATGACCCCTGTATACACATTTAGAGAGTAGAGTGTGATGGTCACCTGGTCAGGGAGATGTATGAGGGATGACCCCTGTATACACATGTAGAAGGGAGAGTGTGATGGTCACCTGGTCAGGGAGATGTATGAGGGATGACTCATGTATACACATGTAGAGAGGAGAGTGTGATGGTCACCTGGTCAGGGAGATGTATGAGGGATGACCTCTGTATACACATATAGAGAGGAGAGTGTGATGATCACCTGGTCAGGGAGATGTATGAGGGATGACCCCTGTATACACATGTAGAGAGGAGAGTGTGATGGTCACCTGGTCAGGGAGATGTATGGGGGATGACCCCTGTATACACATGTAGAGAGGAGAGTGTGATGGTCACCTGGTCAGGGAGATGTATGAGGGATGACCCCTGTATACACATGTAGAGAGGAGAGTGTGATGGTCACCTGGTCAGGAGATGTATGAGGGATGACCCCTGTATACACATGTAGAGAGGAGAGTGTGATGGTCACCTGGTCAGGGAGATGTATGAGGGATGACCCCTGTATACACATGTAGAGAAGAGAGTGTGATGGTCACCTGGTCAGGGGGATGTATGACGGATGACTCCTGTATACACATGTAGAGAGGAGAGTGTAATAGTCACCTGGTGAGGGAGAGGTATGAGGGATGACCCCTGTATACACATGTAGAGAGGAGAGTGTGATGGTCACCTGGTCAGGAGATGTATGAGGGATGACCCCTGTATACACATGTAGAGAGGAGAGTGTGATGGTCCGCTGGTCAGGGAGATGTATCAGGGATGACCCCTGTATACACATGTAGAAGGGAGAGTGTGATGGTCACCTGGTCAGGCAGATGTATGAGGGATGACCCCTGTATACACATGTAGAGAGGAGAGTGTGATGGTCACCTGGTCAGGGAGATGTATGAGGGATGACCTCTGTATACACATGTAGAGAGGAGAGTGTGATGGTCACCTGGTCAGGGAGATGTATGAGGGATGACTCCTGTATACACATGTAGAGAGGAGAGTGTGATGGTCACCTGGTCAGGGACATGTATGAGGGATTACCCCTGTATACACATGTAGAGAGGAGAGTGTGATGGTCACCTGGTCAGGGAGATGTATGAGGGATGAACCCTGTATACACATGTAGAGAGAGGAGAGTGTGATGGTCACCTGGTCAGGGAGATGTATGAGGGATGACCCCTGTATACACATGTAGAGAGGAGAGTGTGATGGTCACCTGGTCAGGGAGATGTATGAGGGATGAACCCTGTATACACATGTAGAGAGAGGAGAGTGTGATGGTCACCTGGTCAGGGAGATGTATGAGGGATGACTCCTGTATACACATGTAGAGAGGAGAGTGTGATGGCCACCTGGTCAGGGAGATGTATGAGGGATGACCCCTGTATACACATGTAGAAGGGAGAGTGTGATGGTCACCTGGTCAGGGAGATGTATGAGGGATGACCTCTGTATACACATGTAGAGAGGAGAGAGTGATGGACACCTGGTCAGGGAGATGTATGAGGGATGACCCCTGTATACACATGTAGAGAGAGAATGTGATGGTCACCTGGTCAGGGAGATGTATGAGGGATGACTCCTGTATACACATGTAGAGAGGAGAGTGTGATGGTCACCTGGTTAGCTAGAAGTATGAGGGATGACTCCTGTATACTCATGTAGAGAGGAGAGTGTGATGGTCACCTGGTCAGGGAGATGTATGAGGGATGACTCCTGTATACACATGTAGAGAGGAGAGTGTGATGGTCACCTGGTCAGGGAGATGTATGAGGGATGACCCCTGTATACACATGTTGAGAGGAGAGTGTGATGGTCACCTGGTCAGGGAGATGTATGAGGGATGACCACTGTATACAGATGTAGAGAGGAGAGTGTGATGGCCACCTGGTCAGGGAGATGTATGAGGGATGACCCCTGTATACACATGTAGAGAGGAGAGTGTGATGGCCGCCTGGTCAGGGAGATGTATGAGGGATGACCCCTGTATACACATGTAGAGAGGAGAGTGTGATGGTCACCTGGTCAGGAGATGTATGAGGGATGACCCCTGTATACACATGTAGAGAGGAGAGTGTGATGATCACCTGGTCAGGGAGGTGTATGAGGGATGACCCCTGTATACACATGTAGAGAGGAGAGTGTGATGGCTACCTGGTCAGGGAGAGGTATGAGGGATGACCCCTGTATACACATGTAGAGAGGAGAGTGTGATGGCCACCTGGTCAGGGAGATGTATGAGGGATGACTCCTGTATACACATGTAGAGAGGAGAGTGTGATGGTCGCCTGGTCAGGGAGATGTATGAGGGATGACCCCTGTATACACATGTAGAGAGGAGAGAGTGTGATGATCACCTGGTCAGGGAGATGTATGAGGGATGAACCCTGTATACACATGTAGAGAGAGGAGAGTGTGATTGTCACCTTGTCAGGGAGATGTATGAGGGATGACCCCTGTATACACATGTAGAGAGGAGAGTGTGATGGTCACCTGGTCAGGGAGATGTATGAGGGATGACCCCTGTATACACATGTAGAGAGGAGAACGTGATGGTCACCTGGTCAGGGACATGTATGTGGGATGACCCCTGTATACACATGTAGAGAGGAGAGTGTGATGGCCACCTGGTCAGGAGATGTATGAGGGATGACCCCTGTATACACATGTAGAGAGGAGAGTGTGATGGTTACCTGGTCAGGGAGATTTATGAGGGATGACTCCTGTATACACATTTAGAGTGGAGAGTGTGATGGTCACCTGGTCAGCGAGATGTATGAGGGATGACCCCTGTATACACATGTAGAGAGGAGAGTGAGATGGCCACCTGGTCAGGGAGATGTATGAGGGATGACCCCTGAATATACATGTAAAGAGGAGAGTGTGATGGTCACCTGGTCAGGGAGATGTATGAGGGATGACCTCTGTATACACATGTAGAGAGGAGAGTGTGATGGTCACCTGGTCAGGGGGATGTATGAGGGATGACTCCTGTATACACATGTAGAGAGGAGAGTGTGATAGTCACCTGGTCAGGGAGAGGTATGAGGGATGACCCCTGTATACACATGTAGAGAGGAGAGTGTGATGGTCACCTGGTCAGGAGATGTATGAGGGATGACCCCTGTATACACATTTAGAGAGTAGAGTGTGATGGTCACCTGGTCAGGGAGATGTATGAGGGATGACCCCTGTATACACATGTAGAAGGGAGAGTGTGATGGTCACCTGGTCAGGGAGATGTATGAGGGATGACTCATGTATACACATGTAGAGAGGAGAGTGTGATGGTCACCTGGTCAGGGAGATGTATGAGGGATGACCTCTGTATACACATATAGAGAGGAGAGTGTGATGATCACCTGGTCAGGGAGATGTATGAGGGATGACCCCTGTATACACATGTAGAGAGGAGAGTGTGATGGTCACCTGGTCAGGGAGATGTATGGGGGATGACCCCTGTATACACATGTAGAGAGGAGAGTGTGATGGTCACCTGGTCAGGGAGATGTATGAGGGATGACCTCTGTATACACATGTAGAGAGGATAGTGTGATGGTCACCTGGTCAGGGAGATGTATGAGGGATGACCCCCTGTATACACATGTAGAGAGGAGAGTGTGATGGTCACCTGGTCATGGAGATGTATGAGGGATGACCCCTGTATACACATGTAGAGAGGAGAGTGTGATGGTCACCTGGTCAGGGAGATGTATGAGGGATGACCCCTGTATACACATGTAGAGAGGAGAGAGTGTGATGGTTACCTGGTCAGGTAGATGTATGAGGGATGACCCCTGTATACACATGTAGATAGGAGAGTGTGATGGACTCCTGGTCAGGGAGATCTATTAGGGATGACCCCTGTATACACATGTAGAGAGGAGAGTGTGATGGTCACCTGGTCAGGGAGGTGTATGAGGGATGACCCCTGTATACACATGTTTAGAGGAGAGTGTGATGGTCACCTGGTCAGGGAGATGTATGAGGGATTACCCCTGTATACACATGTATAGAGGAGAGTGTGATGGTCACCTGGTCAGGGAGATGTATGAGGGATGACCCCTGTATACACATGTAGAGAGGAGAGTGTGATGGTCACCTGGTCAGGGAGATGTATGAGGGATTACCCCTGTAATACAATACAGGGGTAATCCCTCATACATCTCCCTGACCAGGTGACCATCACACTCTCCTCTCTACATGTGTATACAGGGGTCATCCCTCATACATCTCCCTGGCCAGGTGACCATCACACTCTCCTCTCTCTACATGTGTATACAGGGTTCATCCCTCATACATCTCCCTGACCAGGTGACCATCACACTCTCCTCTCTCTACATGTGTATACAGGGTTCATCCCTCATACATCTCCCTGACCAGGTGACCATCACACTCTCCTCTCTCTACATGTGTATACAGGGCCTGTATACACATGTAGAGAGAGGAGAGTGTGATGGTCACCTGGTCAGGGAGATGTATGAGGGATGACCTCTGTATACACATGTAGAGAGGAGAGTGTGATGGTCACCTGGTCAGGGAGATGTATGAGGGATGACTCCTGTATACACATGTAGAGAGTAGAGTGTGATGGTCACCTGGTCAGGGAGATGTATGAGGGATTACCCCTGTATACACATGTAGAGAGGAGAGTGTGATGGTCACCTGGTCAGGGAGATGTATGAGGGATGACCCCTGTATACACATGTAGAGAGGAGAGTGTGATGGTCACATGGTCAGGGAGATATATGAGGGATGACCCCTGTATACACATGTAGAGAGGAGAGTGTGATGGTCACCTGGTCAGGGACATGTATGAGGGATGACCCCTGTATACACATGTAGAGAGGAGAGTGTGATGGTCACCTGGTCAGGGACATGTATGAGGGATGACCCCTGTATACACATGTAGAGAGGAGAGTGTGATGGCCACCTGGTCAGGGAGATGTATGAGGGATGACCCCTGTATACACATGTAGAAGGGAGAGTGTGATGGTCACCTGGTCAGGGAGATGTATGAGGGATGACCTCTGTATACACATGTAGAGAGGAGAGAGTGATGGACACCTGGTCAGGGAGATGTATGAGGGATGACCCCTGTATACACATGTAGAGAGAGAATGTGATGGTCACCTGGTCAGGGAGATGTATGAGGGATGACTCCTGTATACACATGTAGAGAGGAGAGTGTGATGGTCACCTGGTCAGGGAGAAGTATGAGGGATGACTCCTGTATACTCATGTAGAGAGGAGAGTGTGATGGTCACCTGGTCAGGGAGATGTATGAGGGATGACTCCTGTATACACATGTAGAGAGGAGAGTGTGATGGTCACCTGGTCAGGGAGATGTATGAGGGATGACCCCTGTATACACATGTTGAGAGGAGAGTGTGATGGTCACCTGGTCAGGGAGATGTATGAGGGATGACCACTGTATACAGATGTAGAGAGGAGAGTGTGATGGCCACCTGGTCAGGGAGATGTATGAGGGATGACCCCTGTATACACATGTAGAGAGGAGAGTGTGATGACCACCTGGTCAGGGAGATGTATGAGGGATGACCCCTGTATACACATGTAGAGAGGAGAGTGTGATGGTCACCTGGTCAGGAGATGTATGAGGGATGACCCCTGTATACACATGTAGAGAGGAGAGTGTGATGGCCACCTGGTCAGGGAGATGTATGAGGGATGACCCCTGTATACACATGTAGAGAGGAGAGTGTGATGGTCACCTGGTCAGGGAGATGTATGAGGGATGACCCCTGTATACACATGTAGAGAGGAGAGTGTGATGGTCACCTGGTCAGGGAGATGTATGAGGGATGACTCCTGTATACACATGTAGAGAGTAGAGTGTGATGGTCACCTGGTCAGGGAGATGTATGAGGGATTACCCCTGTATACACATGTAGAGAGGAGAGTGTGATGGTCACCTGGTCAGGGAGATGTATGAGGGATGACCCCTGTATACACATGTAGAGAGGAGAGTGTGATGGTCACCTGGTCAGGGAGATATATGAGGGATGACCCCTGTATACACATGTAGAGAGGAGAGTGTGATGGTCACCTGGTCAGGGACATGTATGAGGGATGACCCCTGTATACACATGTAGAGAGGAGAGTGTGATGGTCACCTGGTCAGGGACATGTATGAGGGATGACCCCTGTATACACATGTAGAGAGGAGAGTGTGATGGCCACCTGGTCAGGGAGATGTATGAGGGATGACCCCTGTATACACATGTAGAAGGGAGAGTGTGATGGTCACCTGGTCAGGGAGATGTATGAGGGATGACCTCTGTATACACATGTAGAGAGGAGAGTGTGATGGTCACCTGGTCAGGGAGATGTATGAGGGATGACTCCTGTATACACATGTAGAGAGGAGAGTGTGATGGTCACCTGGTCAGGGAGATGTATGAGGGATGACCCCTGTATACACATGTTGAGAGGAGAGTGTGATGGTCACCTGGTCAGGGAGATGTATGAGGGATGACCACTGTATACAGATGTAGAGAGGAGAGTGTGATGGCCACCTGGTCAGGGAGATGTATGAGGGATGACCCCTGTATACACATGTAGACAGGAGAGTGTGATGGCCACCTGGTCAGGGAGATGTATGAGGGATGACCCCTGTATACACATGTAGAGAGGAGAGTGTGATGGTCACCTGGTCAGGGAGATGTATGAGGGATGACCCCTGTATACACATGTAGAAGGGAGAGTGTGATGGTCACCTGGTCAGGCAGATGTATGAGGGATGACCCCTGTATACACATGTAGAGAGGAGAGTGTGATGGTCACCTGGTTAGGGAGATATATGAGGGGTGACCTCTGTATACACATGTAGAGAGGAGAGTGTGATGGTCACCTGGTCAGGGAGATGTATGAGGGATGACTCCTGTATACACATGTAGAGAGGAGAGTGTGATGGTCACCTGGTCAGGGACATGTATGAGGGATTACCCCTGTATACACATGTAGAGAGGAGAGTGTGATGGTCACCTGGTCAGGAAGATGTATGAGGGATGAACCCTGTATACACATGTAGAGAGAGGAGAGTGTGATGGTCACCTGGTCAGGGAGATGTATGAGGGATGACCCCTGTATACACATGTAGAGAGGAGAGTGTGATGGTCACCTGGTCAGGGAGATGTATGAGGGATGAACCCTGTATACACATGTAGAGAGAGGAGAGTGTGATGGTCACCTGGTCAGGCAGATGTATGAGGGATGACCCCTGTATACACATGTAGAGAGGAGAGTGTGATGGTCACCTGGTCAGGGAGATGTATGAGGGATGACTCCTGTATACACATGTAGAGAGGAGAGTGTGATGGTCACCTGGTCAGGGAGATGTATGAGGGATTACCCCTGTATACACATGTAGAGAGGAGAGTGTGATGGTCACCTGGTCAGGGAGATGTATGAGGGATGACCCCTGTATACACATGTAGAGAGGAGAGTGTGATGGTCACCTGGTCAGGGAGATGTATGAGGGATGACCCCTGTATACACATGTAGAGAGGAGAGTGTGATGGTCACCTGGTCAGGGACATGTATGAGGGATGACTCCTGTATACACATGTAGAGAGGAGAGTGTGATGGTCACCTGGTCAGGGAGATGTATGAGGGATGACTCCTGTATACACATGTAGGGAGGAGAGTGTGATGGTCACATGGTCAGGGAGATGTATGAGGGATGACCCCTGTATACACATGTAGAGAGGAGAGTGTGATGGTCACCTGGTCAGGGAGATGTTTGAGGGATGACCCCTGTATACACATGTAGAGAGGAGAGTGTGATGGTCACCTAGTTAGGGAGACGTATGAGGGATAACCCCTGTATACACATGTAGAGAGGAGAGTGTGATGGTCACCTGGTCAGGGAGATGTTTGAGGGATGACTCCAGTTTACACATGTGGAGAGTAGAGTGTGATGGTCACCTAGTCAGGGAGGTGTATGAGGGATGACCCCTGTATACACATGTAGAGAGGAGAGTGTGATGGTCACCTGGTCAGGGAGATGTATGAGGGATGACTCCTGTATACACATGTAGAGAGGAGAGTGTGATGGTCACCTGGTCAGGGAGGTGTATGAGGGATGACCCCTGTATACACATGTAGAGAGGAGAGTGTGATGGTCACCTGGTCAGGGAGATGTATGAGGGATGACCCCTGTATACACATGTAGAGAGGAGAGTGTGATGGCCACCTGGTCAGGGAGATGTATGAGGGATGACCCCTGTATACACATGTAGAGAGGAGAGTGTGATGATCACCTGGTCAGGGAGATGTATGAGGGATGACACCTGTATACACATGTAGAGAGGAGAGTGTGATGATCACCTGGTCAGGAGATGTATGAGGGATGACCCCTGTATACACATGTAGAGAGGAGAGTGTGATGGTCACCTGGTCAGGGAGATGTATGAGGGATGACCTCTGTATACACATGTAGAGAGGAGAGTGTGATGGTCACCTGGTCAGGGACATGTATTAGGGATGATCCCTGTATACACATGTAGAGAGAGGAGAGTGTGATGGTCACATGGTCAGGAAGATGTATGAGGGATGACCTCTGTATACACATGTAGAGAGGAGAGTGTGATGGTCACCTGGTCAGGGAGATGTATGAGGGATGACCCCTGTATACACATGTAGAAGGGAGAGTGTGATGGTCACCTGGTCAGGGAGATGTATGAGGGATGACCTCTGTATACACATGTAGAGAGGAGAGTGTGATGGTCACCTGGTCAGGGAGATGTATGAGGGATGACTCCTGTATACACATGTAGAGAGGAGAGTGTGATGGTCACCTGGTCAGGGAGATGTATGAGGGATGACCCCTGTATACACATGTTGAGAGGAGAGTGTGATGGTCACCTGGTCAGGGAGATGTATGAGGGATGACCACTGTATACAGATGTAGAGAGGAGAGTGTGATGGCCACCTGGTCAGGGAGATGTATGAGGGATGACCCCTGTATAAACATGTAGAGAGGAGAGTGTGATGGCCACCTGGTCAGGGAGATGTATGAGGGATGACTCCTGTATACACATGTAGAGAGGAGAGTGTGATGGTCACCTTGTCAGGGAGATGTATGAGGGATGACCCCTGTATACACATGTAGAGAGGAGAGTGTGATGGTCACCTGGTCAGGGAGATGTATGAGGGATGACCCCTGTATACACATGTAGAGAGGAGAACGTGATGGTCACCTGGTCAGGGACATGTATGTGGGATGACCCCTGTATACACATGTAGAGAGGAGAGTGTGATGGCCACCTGGTCAGGGAGATGTATGAGGGATGACTCCTGTATACACATGTAGAGAGGAGAGTGTGATGGTCACCTGGTCAGGGAGATGTATGAGGGATGACCCCTGTATACACATGTTGAGAGGAGAGTGTGATGGTCACCTGGTCAGGGAGATGTATGAGGGATGACCACTGTATACAGATGTAGAGAGGAGAGTGTGATGGCCACCTGGTCAGGGAGATGTATGAGGGATGACCCCTGTATAAACATGTAGAGAGGAGAGTGTGATGGTCACCTGGTCAGGGAGATGTATGAGGGATGACTCCTGTATACACATGTAGAGAGGAGAGTGTGATGGTCACCTTGTCAGGGAGATGTATGAGGGATGACCCCTGTATACACATGTAGAGAGGAGAGTGTGATGGTCACCTGGTCAGGGAGATGTATGAGGGATGACCCCTGTATACACATGTAGAGAGGAGAACGTGATGGTCACCTGGTCAGGGACATGTATGTGGGATGACCCCTGTATACACATGTAGAGAGGAGAGTGTGATGGCCACCTGGTCAGGAGATGTATGAGGGATGACCCCTGTATACACATGTAGAGAGGAGAGTGTGATGGTCACCTGGTCAGGGAGATGTATGAGGGATGATCCCTGTATACACATGTAGAGAGGAGAGTGTGATGGTCACCTGGTCAGGAGGATGTATGAGGGATGACTCCTGTATTCACATGTAGAGAGGAGAGTGTGATGGTCACCTGGTCAGGGAGATGTATGAGGGATGACCCCTGTATACACATGTAGAGAGGAGAGTGTGATGGTCACCTGGTCAGGGAGATGTATGAGGGATGACCCCTGTATACACATGTAGAGAGGAGAGTGTGATGGCCACCTGGTCAGGGAGATGTATGAGGGATGACCCCTGTATACACATGTAGAGAGGAGAGTGTGATGATCACCTGGTCAGGGAGATGTATGAGGGATGACACCTGTATACACATGTAGAGAGGAGAGTGTGATGATCACCTGGTCAGGAGATGTATGAGGGATGACCCCTGTATACACATGTAGAGAGGAGAGTGTGATGGTCACCTGGTCAGGGAGATGTATGAGGGATGACCCCTGTATAAACATGTAGAGAGGAGAACGTGATGGTCACCTGGTCAGGGACATGTATGTGGGATGACCCCTGTATACACATGTAGAGAGGAGAGTGTGATGGCCACCTGGTCAGGGAGATGTATGAGGGATGACTCCTGTATACACATGTAGAGAGGAGAGTGTGATGGTCACCTGGTCAGGGAGATGTATGAGGGATGACCCCTGTATACACATGTTGAGAGGAGAGTGTGATGGTCACCTGGTCAGGGAGATGTATGAGGGATGACCACTGTATACAGATGTAGAGAGGAGAGTGTGATGGCCACCTGGTCAGGGAGATGTATGAGGGATGACCCCTGTATAAACATGTAGAGAGGAGAGTGTGATGGTCACCTGGTCAGGGAGATGTATGAGGGATGACTCCTGTATACACATGTAGAGAGGAGAGTGTGATGGTCACCTTGTCAGGGAGATGTATGAGGGATGACCCCTGTATACACATGTAGAGAGGAGAGTGTGATGGTCACCTGGTCAGGGAGATGTATGAGGGATGACCCCTGTATACACATGTAGAGAGGAGAACGTGATGGTCACCTGGTCAGGGACATGTATGTGGGATGACCCCTGTATACACATGTAGAGAGGAGAGTGTGATGGCCACCTGGTCAGGAGATGTATGAGGGATGACCCCTGTATACACATGTAGAGAGGAGAGTGTGATGGTCACCTGGTCAGGGAGATGTATGAGGGATGATCCCTGTATACACATGTAGAGAGGAGAGTGTGATGGTCAACTGGTCAGGAGGATGTATGAGGGATGACCCCTGTATACACATGTAGAGAGGAGAGTGTGATGGTCACCTGGTCAGGGAGATGTATGAGGGATGACCTCTGTATACACATGTAGAGAGGATAGTGTGATGGTCACCTGGTCAGGGAGATGTATGAGGGATGACTCCTGTATACACATGTAGAGAGGAGAGTGTGATGGTCACCTGGTCAGGGAGATGTATGAGGGATGACCCCTGTATACACATGTAGAGAGGAGAGTGTGATGGTCACCTGGTCAGGGAGGTGTATGAGGGATGACCCCTGTATACACATGTTTAGAGGAGAGTGTGATGGTCACCTGGTCAGGAGGATGTATGAGGGATGACCCCTGTATACACATGTAGAGAGGAGAGTGTGATGGTCACCTGGTCAGGGAGATGTATGAGGGATGACCCCTGTATACACATGTAGAGAGGATAGTGTGATGGTCACCTGGTCAGGGAGATGTATGAGGGATGACTCCTGTATACACATGTAGAGAGGAGAGTGTGATGGTCACCTGGTCAGGGAGATGTATGAGGGATGACTCCTGTATACACATGTAGAGAGGAGAGTGTGATGGTCACCTGGTCAGGGAGATGTATGAGGGATGACCCCTGTATACACATGTAGAGAGGAGAGTGTGATGGTCACCTGGTCAGGGAGGTGTATGAGGGATGACCCCTGTATACACATGTTTAGAGGAGAGTGTGATGGTCACCTGGTCAGGGAGATGTATGAGGGATTACCCCTGTATACACATGTAGAGAGGAGAGTGTGATGGTCACCTGGTCAGGGAGATGTATGAGGGATGACCTCTGTATACACATGTAGAGAGGAGAGTGTGATGGTCACCTGGTCAGGGAGATGTATGAGGGATGACCTCTGTATACACATGTAGAGAGGAGAGTGTGATGGTCACCTGGTCAGGGAGATGTATGAGGGATGACTCCTGTATACACATGTAGAGAGGAGAGTGTGATGGTCACCTGGTCAGGGAGATGTATGAGGGATGACCCCTGTATACACATGTAGAGAGGAGAGTGTGATGGTCACCTGGTCAGGGAGATGTATGAGGGATGACCCCTGTATACACATGTAGAGAGGAGAGTGTGATGGTCACCTGGTCAGGGACATGTATGAGGGATGACCCCTGTATACACATGTAGAGAGGAGAGTGTGATGGTCACCTGGTCAGGGACATGTATGAGGGATGACCCCTGTATACACATGTAGAGAGGAGAGTGTGATGGCCACCTGGTCAGGGAGATGTATGAGGGATGACCCCTGTATACACATGTAGAAGGGAGAGTGTGATGGTCACCTGATCAGGGAGATGTATGAGGGATGACCTCTGTATACACATGTAGAGAGGTTAGTGTGATGGTCACCTGGTCAGGGAGATGTATGAGGGATGACTCCTGTATACACATGTAGAGAGGAGAGTGTGATGGTCACCTGGTCAGGGAGATGTATGAGGGATGACCCCTGTATACACATGTTGAGAGGAGAGTGTGATGGTCACCTGGTCAGGGAGATGTATGAGGGATGACCTCTGTATACACATGTAGAGAGGAGAGTGTGATGGTCACCTGGTCAGGGAGATGTATGAGGGATGACCACTGTATACAGATGTAGAGAGGAGTGTGATGGCCACCTGGTTAGGGAGATGTATGAGGGATGACCCCTGTATAAACATGTAGAGAGGAGAGTGTGATGGCCACCTGGTCAGGGAGATGTATGAGGGATGACCCCTGTATACACATGTAGAGAGGAGAGTGTGATGGTCACCTGGTCAGGGAGATGTATGAGGGATGACCCCTGTATACACATGTAGAGAGGAGAGTGTGATGGTCACCTGGTCAGGGAGATTTATGAGGGATGACTCCTGTATACACATGTAGAGAGGAGAGTGTGATGGTCACCTGGTCAGCGAGATGTATGAGGGATGACCCCTGTATACACATGTAGAGAGGAGAGTGAGATGGCCACCTGGTCAGGGAGATGTATGAGGGATGACCCCTGTATATACATGTAGAGAGGAGAGTGTGATGGTCACTTGGTCAGGGAGATGTATGAGGGATGACCCCTGTATACACATGTAGAGAAGAGAGTGTGATGGTCACCTGGTCAGGGGGATGTATGACGGATGACTCCTGTATACACATGTAGAGAGGAGAGTGTAATAGTCACCTGGTGAGGGAGAGGTATGAGGGATGACCCCTGTATACACATGTAGAGAGGAGAGCGTGATGGTCACCTGGTCAGGAGATGTATGAGGGATGACCCCTGTATACACATGTAGAGAGGAGAGTGTGATGGTCACCTGGTCAGGGAGATGTATGAGGGATGACCCCTGTATACACATGTAGAAGGGAGAGTGTGATGGTCACCTGGTCAGGCAGATGTATGAGGGATGACCCCTGTATACACATGTAGAGAGGAGAGTGTGATGGTCACCTGGTCAGGGAGATATATGAGGGATGACCTCTGTATACACATGTAGAGAGGAGAGTGTGATGGTCACCTGGTCAGGGAGATGTATGAGGGATGACTCCTGTATACACATGTAGAGAGGAGAGTGTGATGGTCACCTGGTCAGGGACATGTATGAGGGATTACCCCTGTATACACATGTAGAGAGGAGAGTGTGATGGTCACCTGGTCAGGGAGATGTATGAGGGATGAACCCTGTATACACATGTGGAGAGAGGAGAGTGTGATGGTCACCTGGTCAGGGAGATGTATGAGGGATGACCCCTGTATACACATGTAGAGAGGAGAGTGTGATGGTCACCTGGTCAGGGAGATATATGAGGGATGAACCCTGTATACACATGTAGAGAGAGGAGAGTGTGATGGTCACCTGGTCAGGCAGATGTATGAGGGATGACCCCTGTATACACATGTAGAGAGGAGAGTGTGATGGTCACCTGGTCAGGGAGATGTATGAGGGATGACTCCTGTATACACATGTAGAGAGGAGAGTGTGATGGTCACCTGGTCAGGGAGATGTATGAGGGATTACCCCTGTATACACATGTAGAGAGGAGAGTGTGATGGTCACCTGGTCAGGGAGATGTATGAGGGATGACCCCTGTATACACATGTAGAGAGGAGAGTGTGATGGTCACCTGGTCAGGGAGATGTATGAGGGATGACCCCTGTATACACATGTAGAGAGGAGAGTGTGATGGTCACCTGGTCAGGGACATGTATGAGGGATGACTCCTGTATACACATGTAGAGAGGAGAGTGTGATGGTCACCTGGTCAGGGACATGTATGAGGGATGACCCCTGTATACACATGTAGAGAGGAGAGTGTGATGGACACCTGGTCAGGGAGATGTATGAGGGATGACCCCTGTATACACATGTAGAAGGGAGAGTGTGATGGTCACCTGGTCAGGGAGATGTATGAGGGATGACCCCTGTATACACATGTAGAGAGGAGAGTGTGATGGTCACCTGGTCAGGGAGATGTATGAGGGATGACTCCTGTATACACATGTAGAGAGGAGAGTGTGATGGTCACCTGGTCAGGGAGATGTTTGAGGGATGACCCCTGTATACACATGTAGAGAGGAGAGTGTGATGGTCACCTGGTCAGGGAGATGTTTGAGGGATGACCCCTGTATACACATGTAGAGAGGAGAGTGTGATGGTCACCTAGTTAGGGAGACGTATGAGGGATAACCCCTGTATACACATGTAGAGAGGAGAGTGTGATGGTCACCTGGTCAGGGAGATGTTTGAGGGATGACTCCAGTTTACACATGTGGAGAGTAGAGTGTGATGGTCACCTAGTCAGGGAGGTGTATGAGGGATGACCCCTGTATACACATGTAGAGAGGAGAGTGTGATGGTCACCTGGTCAGGGAGATGTATGAGGGATGACTCCTGTATACACATGTAAAGAGGAGAGTGTGATGGTCACCTGGTCAGGGAGGTGTATGAGGGATGACCCCTGTATACAGATGTAGAGAGGAGAGTGTGATGGTCACCTGGTCAGGGAGATGTATGAGGGATGACCCCTGTATACACATGTAGAGAGGAGAGTGTGATGGCCACCTGGTCAGGGAGATGTATGAGGGATGACCCCTGTATACACATGTAGAGAGGAGAGTGTGATGACCACCTGGTCAGGGAGATGTATGAGGGATGACACCTGTATACACATGTAGAGAGGAGAGTGTGATGATCACCTGGTCAGGAGATGTATGAGGGATGACCCCTGTATACACATGTAGAGAGGAGAGTGTGATGGTCACCTGGTCAGGGAGATGTATGAGGGATGACCTCTGTATACACATGTAGAGAGGAGAGTGTGATGGTCACCTGGTCAGGGAGATGTATGAGGGATGACCCCTGTATACACATGTAGAGAGGAGAGTGTGATGGTCACCTGGTCAGGGAGATTTATGAGGGATGACTCCTGTATACACATGTAGAGAGGAGAGTGTGATGGTCACCTGGTCAGCGAGATGTATGAGGGATGACCCCTGTATACACATGTAGAGAGGAGAGTGAGATGGCCACCTGGTCAGGGAGATGTATGAGGGATGACCCCTGTATATACATGTAGAGAGGAGAGTGTGATGGTCACTTGGTCAGGGAGATGTATGAGGGATGACCCCTGTATACACATGTAGAGAAGAGAGTGTGATGGTCACCTGGTCAGGGGGATGTATGACGGATGACTCCTGTATACACATGTAGAGAGGAGAGTGTAATAGTCACCTGGTGAGGGAGAGGTATGAGGGATGACCCCTGTATACACATGTAGAGAGGAGAGCGTGATGGTCACCTGGTCAGGAGATGTATGAGGGATGACCCCTGTATACACATGTAGAGAGGAGAGTGTGATGGTCACCTGGTCAGGGAGATGTATGAGGGATGACCCCTGTATACACATGTAGAAGGGAGAGTGTGATGGTCACCTGGTCAGGCAGATGTATGAGGGATGACCCCTGTATACACATGTAGAGAGGAGAGTGTGATGGTCACCTGGTCAGGGAGATATATGAGGGATGACCTCTGTATACACATGTAGAGAGGAGAGTGTGATGGTCACCTGGTCAGGGAGATGTATGAGGGATGACTCCTGTATACACATGTAGAGAGGAGAGTGTGATGGTCACCTGGTCAGGGACATGTATGAGGGATTACCCCTGTATACACATGTAGAGAGGAGAGTGTGATGGTCACCTGGTCAGGGAGATGTATGAGGGATGAACCCTGTATACACATGTGGAGAGAGGAGAGTGTGATGGTCACCTGGTCAGGGAGATGTATGAGGGATGACCCCTGTATACACATGTAGAGAGGAGAGTGTGATGGTCACCTGGTCAGGGAGATATATGAGGGATGAACCCTGTATACACATGTAGAGAGAGGAGAGTGTGATGGTCACCTGGTCAGGCAGATGTATGAGGGATGACCCCTGTATACACATGTAGAGAGGAGAGTGTGATGGTCACCTGGTCAGGGAGATGTATGAGGGATGACTCCTGTATACACATGTAGAGAGGAGAGTGTGATGGTCACCTGGTCAGGGAGATGTATGAGGGATTACCCCTGTATACACATGTAGAGAGGAGAGTGTGATGGTCACCTGGTCAGGGAGATGTATGAGGGATGACCCCTGTATACACATGTAGAGAGGAGAGTGTGATGGTCACCTGGTCAGGGAGATGTATGAGGGATGACCCCTGTATACACATGTAGAGAGGAGAGTGTGATGGTCACCTGGTCAGGGACATGTATGAGGGATGACTCCTGTATACACATGTAGAGAGGAGAGTGTGATGGTCACCTGGTCAGGGACATGTATGAGGGATGACCCCTGTATACACATGTAGAGAGGAGAGTGTGATGGACACCTGGTCAGGGAGATGTATGAGGGATGACCCCTGTATACACATGTAGAAGGGAGAGTGTGATGGTCACCTGGTCAGGGAGATGTATGAGGGATGACCCCTGTATACACATGTAGAGAGGAGAGTGTGATGGTCACCTGGTCAGGGAGATGTATGAGGGATGACTCCTGTATACACATGTAGAGAGGAGAGTGTGATGGTCACCTGGTCAGGGAGATGTTTGAGGGATGACCCCTGTATACACATGTAGAGAGGAGAGTGTGATGGTCACCTGGTCAGGGAGATGTTTGAGGGATGACCCCTGTATACACATGTAGAGAGGAGAGTGTGATGGTCACCTAGTTAGGGAGACGTATGAGGGATAACCCCTGTATACACATGTAGAGAGGAGAGTGTGATGGTCACCTGGTCAGGGAGATGTTTGAGGGATGACTCCAGTTTACACATGTGGAGAGTAGAGTGTGATGGTCACCTAGTCAGGGAGGTGTATGAGGGATGACCCCTGTATACACATGTAGAGAGGAGAGTGTGATGGTCACCTGGTCAGGGAGATGTATGAGGGATGACTCCTGTATACACATGTAAAGAGGAGAGTGTGATGGTCACCTGGTCAGGGAGGTGTATGAGGGATGACCCCTGTATACAGATGTAGAGAGGAGAGTGTGATGGTCACCTGGTCAGGGAGATGTATGAGGGATGACCCCTGTATACACATGTAGAGAGGAGAGTGTGATGGCCACCTGGTCAGGGAGATGTATGAGGGATGACCCCTGTATACACATGTAGAGAGGAGAGTGTGATGACCACCTGGTCAGGGAGATGTATGAGGGATGACACCTGTATACACATGTAGAGAGGAGAGTGTGATGATCACCTGGTCAGGAGATGTATGAGGGATGACCCCTGTATACACATGTAGAGAGGAGAGTGTGATGGTCACCTGGTCAGGGAGATGTATGAGGGATGACCTCTGTATACACATGTAGAGAGGAGAGTGTGATGGTCACCTGGTCAGGGACATGTATTAGGGATGATCCCTGTATACACATGTAGAGAGAGGAGAGTGTGATGGTCACATGGTCAGGGAGATGTATGAGGGATGACCCCTGTATACACATGTAGAGAGGAGAGTGTGATGGTCACCTGGTCAGGGACAAGTATGAGGGATGACTCCTGTATACACATGTAGAGAGGAGAGTGTGATGGTCACCTGGTCAGGGACATGTATGAGGGATGACCCCTGTATACACATGTAGAGATGAGAGTGTGATGGTCACCTGGTCAGGGAGATGTATGAGGGATGACCCCTGTATACACATGTAGAGAGGAGAGTGAGATGGCCACCTGGTCAGGGAGATGTATGAGGGATGACCCCTGTATATACATGTAGAGAGGAGAGTGTGATGGTCACCTAGTTAGGGAGACGTATGAGGGATGACCCCTGTATACACATGTAGAGAGGAGAGTGTGATGGTCACCTGGTCAGGGAGATGTTTGAGGGATGACCCCTGTATACACATGTAGAGAGGAGAGTGTGATGGTCACCTAGTTAGGGAGACGTATGAGGGATAACCCCTGTATACACATGTAGAGAGGAGAGTGTGATGGTCACCTGGTCAGGGAGATGTTTGAGGGATGACTCCAGTTTACACATGTGGAGAGTAGAGTGTGATGGTCACCTAGTCAGGGAGGTGTATGAGGGATGACCCCTGTATACACATGTAGAGAGGAGAGTGTGATGGTCACCTGGTCAGGGAGATGTATGAGGGATGACTCCTGTATACACATGTAAAGAGGAGAGTGTGATGGTCACCTGGTCAGGGAGGTGTATGAGGGATGACCCCTGTATACAGATGTAGAGAGGAGAGTGTGATGGTCACCTGGTCAGGGAGATGTATGAGGGATGACCCCTGTATACACATGTAGAGAGGAGAGTGTGATGGCCACCTGGTCAGGGAGATGTATGAGGGATGACCCCTGTATACACATGTAGAGAGGAGAGTGTGATGACCACCTGGTCAGGGAGATGTATGAGGGATGACACCTGTATACACATGTAGAGAGGAGAGTGTGATGATCACCTGGTCAGGAGATGTATGAGGGATGACCCCTGTATACACATGTAGAGAGGAGAGTGTGATGGTCACCTGGTCAGGGAGATGTATGAGGGTTGACCTCTGTATACACATGTAGAGAGGAGAGTGTGATGGTCACCTGGTCAGGGACATGTATTAGGGATGATCCCTGTATACACATGTAGAGAGAGGAGAGTGTGATGGTCACATGGTCAGGGAGATGTATGAGGGATGACCCCTGTATACACATGTAGAGAGGAGAGTGTGATGGTCACCTGGTCAGGGACAAGTATGAGGGATGACTCCTGTATACACATGTAGAGAGGAGAGTGTGATGGTCACCTGGTCAGGGACATGTATGAGGGATGACCCCTGTATACACATGTAGAGATGAGAGTGTGATGGTCACCTGGTCAGGGAGATGTATGAGGGATGACCCCTGTATACACATGTAGAGAGGAGAGTGAGATGGCCACCTGGTCAGGGAGATGTATGAGGGATGACCCCTGTATATACATGTAGAGAGGAGAGTGTGATGGTCACCTGGTCAGGGAGATGTATGAGGGATGACCTCTGTATACACATGTAGAGAGGAGAGTGTGATGGTCACCTTGTCAGGGAGATGTATGAGGGATGACCCCTGTATACACATGTAGAGAGGAGAGTGTGATGGTCACCTGGTCAGGGAGATGTATGAGGGATGACCCCTGTATACACATGTAGAGAGGAGAACGTGATGGTCACCTGGTCAGGGACATGTATGAGGGATGACCCCTGTATACACATGTAGAGAGGAGAGTGTGATGGCCACCTGGTCAGGAGATGTATGAGGGATGACCCCTGTATACACATGTAGAGAGGAGAGTGTGATGGTTACCTGGTCAGGGAGATTTATGAGGGATGACTCCTGTATACACATTTAGAGTGGAGAGTGTGATGGTCACCTGGTCAGCGAGATGTATGAGGGATGACCCCTGTATACACATGTAGAGAGGAGAGTGAGATGGCCACCTGGTCAGGGAGATGTATGAGGGATGACCCCTGTATATACATGTAGAGAGGAGAGTGTGATGGTCACCTGGTCAGGGAGATGTATGAGGGATGACCCCTGTATACACATGTAGAGAGGAGAGTGTGATGGTCACCTGGTCAGGGGGATGTATGAGGGATGACTCCTGTATTCACATGTAGAGAGGAGAGTGTGATAGTCACCTGGTCAGGGAGAGGTATGAGGGATGACCCCTGTATACACATGTAGAGAGGAGAGTGTGATGGTCACCTGGTCAGGAGATGTATGAGGGATGACCCCTGTATACACATGTAGAGAGTAGAGTGTGATGGTCACCTGGTCAGGGAGATGTATGAGGGATGACCCCTGTATACACATGTAGAAGGGAGAGTGTGATGGTCACCTGGTCAGGGAGATGTATGAGGGATGACCCCTGTATACACATGTAGAGAGGAGAGTGTGATGGTCACCTGGTCAGGGAGATGTATGAGGGATGACCTCTGTATGCACATGTAGAGAGGATAGTGTGATGGTCACCTGGTCAGGGAGATGTATGAGGGATGACTCCTGTATACACATGTAGAGAGGAGAGTGTGATGGTCACCTGGTCAGGGAGATGTATGAGGGATGACCCCTGTATACACATGTAGAGAGGAGAGTGTGATGGTCACCTGGTCAGGGAGGTGTATGAGGGATGACCCCTGTATACACATGTTTAGAGGAGAGTGTGATGGTCACCTGGTCAGGGAGATGTATGAGGGATTACCCCTGTATACACATGTATAGAGGAGAGTGTGATGGTCACCTGGTCAGGGAGATGTATGAGGGATGACCTCTGTATACACATTTAGAGAGGAGAGTGTGATGGTCACCTGGTCAGGGAGATGTATGAGGGATGACTCCTGTATACACATGTAGAGAGGAGAGTGTGATGGTCACCTGGTCAGGGAGATGTATGAGGGATTACCCCTGTATACACATGTAGAGAGGAGAGTGTGATGGTCACCTGGTCAGGGAGATGTATGAGGGATGACCCCTGTATACACATGTAGAGAGGAGAGTGTGATGGTCACCTGGTCAGGGACATGTATGAGGGATGACCCCTGTATACACATGTAGAGAGGAGAGTGTGATGGTCACCTGGTCAGGGACATGTATGAGGGATGACCCCTGTATACACATGTAGAGAGGAGAGTGTGATGGCCACCTGGTCAGGGAGATGTATGAGGGATGACCCCTGTATACACATGTAGAAGGGAGAGTGTGATGGTCACCTGGTCAGGGAGATGTATGAGGGATGACCTCTGTATACACATGTAGAGAGGAGAGTGTGATGGTCACCTGGTCAGGGAGATGTATGAGGGATGACTCCTGTATACACATGTAGAGAGGAGAGTGTGATGGTCACCTGGTCAGGGAGATGTATGAGGGATGACCCTTGTATACACATGTTGAGAGGAGAGTGTGATGGTCACCTGGTCAGGGAGATGTATGAGGGATGACCACTGTATACAGATGTAGAGAGGAGAGTGTGATGGCCACCTGGTCAGGGAGATGTATGAGGGATGACCCCTGTATACACATGTAGAGAGGAGAGTGTGATGGTCACCTGGTCAGGGAGATTTATGAGGGATGACCCCTGTATACACATGTAGAGAGGAGAACGTGATGGTCACCTGGTCAGGGACATGTATGTGGGTTGACCCCTGTATACACATGTAGAGAGGAGAGTGTGATGGCCACCTGGTCAGGAGATGTATGAGGGATGACCCCTGTATACACATGTAGAGAGGAGAGTGTGATGGTTACCTGGTCAGGGAGATTTATGAGGGATGACTCCTGTATACACATTTAGAGTGGAGAGTGTGATGGTCACCTGGTCAGCGAGATGTATGAGGGATGACCCCTGTATACACATGTAGAGAGGAGAGTGAGATGGCCACCTGGTCAGGGAGATGTATGAGGGATGACCCCTGTATATACATGTAGAGAGGAGAGAGTGATGGTCACCTGGTCAGGGAGATGTATGAGGGATGACCCCTGTATACACATGTAGAGAGGAGAGTGTGATGGTCACCTGGTCAGGGGGATGTATGAGGGATGACTCCTGTATTCACATGTAGAGAGGAGAGTGTGATAGTCACCTGGTCAGGGAGAGGTATGAGGGATGACCCCTGTATACACATGTAGAGAGGAGAGTGTGATGGTCACCTGGTCAGGAGATGTATGAGGGATGACCCCTGTATACACATGTAGAGAGTAGAGTGTGATGGTCACCTGGTCAGGGAGATGTATGAGGGATGACCCCTGTATACACATGTAGAAGGGAGAGTGTGATGGTCACATGGTCAGGGAGATGTATGAGGGATGACCCCTGTATACACATGTAGAGAGGAGAGTGTGATGGTCACCTGGTCAGGGAGATGTATGAGGGATGACCTCTGTATACACATGTAGAGAGGATAGTGTGATGGTCACCTGGTCAGGGAGATGTATGAGGGATGACTCCTGTATACACATGTAGAGAGGAGAGTGTGATGGTCACCTGGTCAGGGAGATGTATGAGGGATGACCCCTGTATACACATGTAGAGAGGAGAGTGTGATGGTCACCTGGTCAGGGAGGTGTATGAGGGATGACCCCTGTATACACATGTTTAGAGGAGAGTGTGATGGTCACCTGGTCAGGGAGATGTATGAGGGATTACCCCTGTATACACATGTATAGAGGAGAGTGTGATGGTCACCTGGTCAGGGAGATGTATGAGAGATGACCCCTGTATACACATGTAGAGAGGAGAGTGTGATGGTCACCTGGTCAGGGAGATGTATGAGGGATTACCCCTGTATACACATGTATAGAGGAGAGTGTGATGGTCACCTGGTCAGGGAGATGTATGAGGGATGACCTCTGTATACACATTTAGAGAGGAGAGTGTGATGGTCACCTGGTCAGGGAGATGTATGAGGGATGACTCCTGTATACACATGTAGAGAGGAGAGTGTGATGGTCACCTGGTCAGGGAGATGTATGAGGGATTACCCCTGTATACACATGTAGAGAGGAGAGTGTGATGGTCACCTGGTCAGGGAGATGTATGAGGGATGACCCCTGTATACACATGTAGAGAGGAGAGTGTGATGGTCACCTGGTCAGGGACATGTATGAGGGATGACCCCTGTATACACATGTAGAGAGGAGAGTGTGATGGTCACCTGGTCAGGGACATGTATGAGGGATGACCCCTGTATACACATGTAGAGAGGAGAGTGTGATGGCCACCTGGTCAGGGAGATGTATGAGGGATGACCCCTGTATACACATGTAGAAGGGAGAGTGTGATGGTCACCTGGTCAGGGAGATGTATGAGGGATGACCTCTGTATACACATGTAGAGAGGAGAGTGTGATGGTCACCTGGTCAGGGAGATGTATGAGGGATGACTCCTGTATACACATGTAGAGAGGAGAGTGTGATGGTCACCTGGTCAGGGAGATGTATGAGGGATGACCCTTGTATACACATGTTGAGAGGAGAGTGTGATGGTCACCTGGTCAGGGAGATGTATGAGGGATGACCACTGTATACAGATGTAGAGAGGAGAGTGTGATGGCCACCTGGTCAGGGAGATGTATGAGGGATGACCCCTGTATACACATGTAGAGAGGAGAGTGTGATGGTCACCTGGTCAGGGAGATTTATGAGGGATGACCCCTGTATACACATGTAGAGAGGAGAACGTGATGGTCACCTGGTCAGGGACATGTATGTGGGTTGACCCCTGTATACACATGTAGAGAGGAGAGTGTGATGGCCACCTGGTCAGGAGATGTATGAGGGATGACCCCTGTATACACATGTAGAGAGGAGAGTGTGATGGTTACCTGGTCAGGGAGATTTATGAGGGATGACTCCTGTATACACATTTAGAGTGGAGAGTGTGATGGTCACCTGGTCAGCGAGATGTATGAGGGATGACCCCTGTATACACATGTAGAGAGGAGAGTGAGATGGCCACCTGGTCAGGGAGATGTATGAGGGATGACCCCTGTATATACATGTAGAGAGGAGAGAGTGATGGTCACCTGGTCAGGGAGATGTATGAGGGATGACCCCTGTATACACATGTAGAGAGGAGAGTGTGATGGTCACCTGGTCAGGGGGATGTATGAGGGATGACTCCTGTATTCACATGTAGAGAGGAGAGTGTGATAGTCACCTGGTCAGGGAGAGGTATGAGGGATGACCCCTGTATACACATGTAGAGAGGAGAGTGTGATGGTCACCTGGTCAGGAGATGTATGAGGGATGACCCCTGTATACACATGTAGAGAGTAGAGTGTGATGGTCACCTGGTCAGGGAGATGTATGAGGGATGACCCCTGTATACACATGTAGAAGGGAGAGTGTGATGGTCACATGGTCAGGGAGATGTATGAGGGATGACCCCTGTATACACATGTAGAGAGGAGAGTGTGATGGTCACCTGGTCAGGGAGATGTATGAGGGATGACCTCTGTATACACATGTAGAGAGGATAGTGTGATGGTCACCTGGTCAGGGAGATGTATGAGGGATGACTCCTGTATACACATGTAGAGAGGAGAGTGTGATGGTCACCTGGTCAGGGAGATGTATGAGGGATGACCCCTGTATACACATGTAGAGAGGAGAGTGTGATGGTCACCTGGTCAGGGAGGTGTATGAGGGATGACCCCTGTATACACATGTTTAGAGGAGAGTGTGATGGTCACCTGGTCAGGGAGATGTATGAGGGATTACCCCTGTATACACATGTATAGAGGAGAGTGTGATGGTCACCTGGTCAGGGAGATGTATGAGAGATGACCCCTGTATACACATGTAGAGAGGAGAGTGTGATGGTCACCTGGTCAGGGAGATGTATGAGGGATGACCTCTGTATACACATGTAGAGAGGATAGTGTGATGGTCACCTGGTCAGGGAGATGTATGAGGGATGACTCCTGTATACACATGTAGAGAGGAGAGTGTGATGGTCACCTGGTCAGGGAGATGTATGAGGGATGACTCCTGTATACACATGTAGAGAGGAGAGTGTGATGGTCACCTGGTCAGGGAGATGTATGAGGGATTACCCCTGTATACACATGTAGAGAGGAGAGTGTGATGGTCACCTGGTCAGGGAGATGTATGAGGGATGACCCCTGTATACACATGTAGAGAGGAGAGTGTGATGGTCACCTGGTCAGGGAGATGTATGAGAGATGACCCCTGTATACACATGTAGAGAGGAGAGTGTGATGGTCACCTGGTCAGGGACATGTATGAGGGATGACCCCTGTATACACATGTAGAGAGGAGAGTGTGATGGTCACCTGGTCAGGGACATGTATGAGGGATGACCCCTGTATACACATGTAGAGAGGAGAGTGTGATGGCCACCTGGTCAGGGAGATGTATGAGGGATGACCCCTGTATACACATGTAGAAGGGAGAGTGTGATGGTCACCTGGTCAGGGAGATGTATGAGGGATGACCTCTGTATACACATGTAGAGAGGAGAGTGTGATAGTCACCTGGTCAGGGAGATGTATGAGGGATGACTCCTGTATACACATGTAGAGAGGAGAGTGTGATGGTCACCTGGTCAGGGAGATGTATGAGGGATGACCCCTGTATACACATGTTGAGAGGAGAGTGTGATGGTCACCTGGTCAGGGAGATGTATGAGGGATGACCACTGTATACAGATGTAGAGAGGAGAGTGTGATGGCCACCTGGTCAGGGAGATGTATGAGGGATGACCCCTGTATACACATGTAGAGAGGAGAGTGTGATGGCCACCTGGTCAGGGAGATGTATGAGGGATGACCCCTGTATACACATGTAGAGAGGAGAGTGTGATGGTCACCTGGTCAGGAGATGTATGAGGGATGACCCCTGTATACACATGTAGAGAGGAGAGTGTGATGGCCACCTGGTCAGGGAGATGTATGAGGGATGACCCCTGTATACACATGTAGAGAGGAGAGTGTGATGGTCACCTGGTCAGGGAGATATATGAGGGATGACCCCTGTATACACATGTAGAAAGGAGAGTGTGATGGTCACCTGGTCAGGGAGATGTATGAGGGATGACCCCTGTATACACATGTAGAGAGGAGAGAGTGTGATGATCACCTGGTCAGGGAGATGTATGAGGGATAAACCCTGTATACACATGTAGAGAGAGGATAGTGTGATGGTCACCTTGTCAGGGAGATGTATGAGGGATGACCCCTGTATACACATATAGAGAGGAGAGTGTGATGGTCACCTGGTCAGGGAGATGTATGAGGGATAACCCCTGTATACACATGTAGAGAGGAGAGTGTGATGGCCACCTGGTGAGGGAGAGGTATGAGGGATGACCCCTGTATACACATGTAGAGAGGAGAGTGTGATGGTCACCTGGTCAGGAGATGTATGAGGGATGACCCCTGTATACACATGTAGAGAGGAGAGTGTGATGGTCACCTGGTCAGGGAGATGTATGAGGGATGACCCCTGTATACACATGTAGAAGGGAGAGTGTGATGGTCACCTGGTCAGGCAGATGTATGAGGGATGACCCCTGTATACACATGTAGAGAGGAGAGTGTGATGGTCACCTGGTCAGGGAGATGTATGAGGGATGACCTCTGTATACACATGTAGAGAGGATAGTGTGATGGTCACCTGGTCAGGGAGATGTATGAGGGATGACTCCTGTATACACATGTAGAGAGGAGAGTGTGATGGTCACCTGGTCAGGGAGATGTATGAGGGATGACCCCTGTATACACATGTAGAGAGGAGAGTGTGATGGTCACCTGGTCAGGGAGGTGTATGAGGGATGACCCCTGTATACACATGTTTAGAAGAGAGTGTGATGGTCACCTGGTCAGGGAGATGTATGAGGGATTACCCCTGTATACACATGTATAGAGGAGAGTGTGATGGTCACCTGGTCAGGGAGATGTATGAGAGATGACCCCTGTATACACATGTAGAGAGGAGAGTGTGATGGTCACCTGGTCAGGGAGATGTATGAGGGATGACCTCTGTATACACATGTAGAGAGGATAGTGTGATGGTCACCTGGTCAGGGAGATGTATGAGGGATGACTCCTGTATACACATGTAGAGAGGAGAGTGTGATGGTCACCTGGTCAGGGAGATGTATGAGGGATGACTCCTGTATACACATGTAGAGAGGAGAGTGTGATGGTCACCTGGTCAGGGAGATGTATGAGGGATTACCCCTGTATACACATGTAGAGAGGAGAGTGTGATGGTCACCTGGTCAGGGAGATGTATGAGGGATGACCCCTGTATACACATGTAGAGAGGAGAGTGTGATGGTCACCTGGTCAGGGAGATGTATGAGAGATGACCCCTGTATACACATGTAGAGAGGAGAGTGTGATGGTCACCTGGTCAGGGACATGTATGAGGGATGACCCCTGTATACACATGTAGAGAGGAGAGTGTGATGGTCACCTGGTCAGGGACATGTATGAGGGATGACCCCTGTATACACATGTAGAGAGGAGAGTGTGATGGCCACCTGGTCAGGGAGATGTATGAGGGATGACCCCTGTATACACATGTAGAAGGGAGAGTGTGATGGTCACCTGGTCAGGGAGATGTATGAGGGATGACCTCTGTATACACATGTAGAGAGGAGAGTGTGATAGTCACCTGGTCAGGGAGATGTAT
Organism: Rhinoderma darwinii; assembly: GCF_050947455.1. Lineage (NCBI taxonomy): Eukaryota > Metazoa > Chordata > Amphibia > Anura > Rhinodermatidae > Rhinoderma > Rhinoderma darwinii. Next base: position 431,151,579 of record NC_134689.1, read on the forward strand.
GAGGGATGACTCCTGTATACACATGTAGAGAGGAGAGTGTGATGGTCACCTGGTCAGGGAGATGTATGAGGGATGACCCCTGTATACACATGTTGAGAGGAGAGTGTGATGGTCACCTGGTCAGGGAGATGTATGAGGGATGACCACTGTATACAGATGTAGAGAGGAGAGTGTGATGGCCACCTGGTCAGGGAGATGTATGAGGGATGACCCCTGTATACACATGTAGAGAGGAGAGTGTGATGGCCACCTGGTCAGGGAGATGTATGAGGGATGACCCCTGTATACACATGTAGAGAGGAGAGTGTGATGGTCACCTGGTCAGGAGATGTATGAGGGATGACCCCTGTATACACATGTAGAGAGGAGAGTGTGATGGCCACCTGGTCAGGGAGATGTATGAGGGATGACCCCTGTATACACATGTAGAGAGGAGAGTGTGATGGTCACCTGGTCAGGGAGATATATGAGGGATGACCCCTGTATACACATGTAGAAAGGAGAGTGTGATGGTCACCTGGTCAGGGAGATGTATGAGGGATGACCCCTGTATACACATGTAGAGAGGAGAGAGTGTGATGATCACCTGGTCAGGGAGATGTATGAGGGATAAACCCTGTATACACATGTAGAGAGAGGATAGTGTGATGGTCACCTTGTCAGGGAGATGTATGAGGGATGACCCCTGTATACACATGTAGAGAGGAGAGTGTGATGGTCACCTGGTCAGGGAGATGTATGAGGGATAACCCCTGTATACACATGTAGAGAGGAGAGTGTGATGGTCACCTGGTCAGGGAGATGTATGAGGGATGACCCCTGTATACACATGTAGAGAGGATAGTGTGATGGTCACCTGGTCAGGGAGATGTATGAGGGATGACTCCTGTATACACATGTAGAGAGGAGAGTGTGATGGTCACCTGGTCAGGGAGATGTATGAGGGATGACTCCTGTATACACATGTAGAGAGGAGAGTGTGATGGTCACCTGGTCAGGGAGATGTATGAGGGATTACCCCTGTATACACATGTAGAGAGGAGAGTGTGATGGTCACCTGGTCAGGGAGATGTATGAGGGATGACCCCTGTATACACATGTAGAGAGGAGAGTGTGATGGTCACCTGGTCAGGGAGATGTATGAGAGATGACCCCTGTATACACATGTAGAGAGGAGAGTGTGATGGTCACCTGGTCAGGGACATGTATGAGGGATGACCCCTGTATACACATGTAGAGAGGAGAGTGTGATGGTCACCTGGTCAGGGACATGTATGAGGGATGACCCCTGTATACACATGTAGAGAGGAGAGTGTGATGGCCACCTGGTCAGGGAGATGTATGAGGGATGACCCCTGTATACACATGTAGAAGGGAGAGTGTGATGGTCACCTGGTCAGGGAGATGTATGAGGGATGACCTCTGTATACACATGTAGAGAGGAGAGTGTGATAGTCACCTGGTCAGGGAGATGTATGAGGGATGACTCCTGTATACACATGTAGAGAGGAGAGTGTGATGGTCACCTGGTCAGGGAGATGTATGAGGGATGACCCCTGTATACACATGTTGAGAGGAGAGTGTGATGGTCACCTGGTCAGGGAGATGTATGAGGGATGACCACTGTATACAGATGTAGAGAGGAGAGTGTGATGGCCACCTGGTCAGGGAGATGTATGAGGGATGACCCCTGTATACACATGTAGAGAGGAGAGTGTGATGGCCACCTGGTCAGGGAGATGTATGAGGGATGACCCCTGTATACACATGTAGAGAGGAGAGTGTGATGGTCACCTGGTCAGGAGATGTATGAGGGATGACCCCTGTATACACATGTAGAGAGGAGAGTGTGATGGCCACCTGGTCAGGGAGATGTATGAGGGATGACCCCTGTATACACATGTAGAGAGGAGAGTGTGATGGTCACCTGGTCAGGGAGATATATGAGGGATGACCCCTGTATACACATGTAGAAAGGAGAGTGTGATGGTCACCTGGTCAGGGAGATGTATGAGGGATGACCCCTGTATACACATGTAGAGAGGAGAGAGTGTGATGATCACCTGGTCAGGGAGATGTATGAGGGATAAACCCTGTATACACATGTAGAGAGAGGATAGTGTGATGGTCACCTTGTCAGGGAGATGTATGAGGGATGACCCCTGTATACACATATAGAGAGGAGAGTGTGATGGTCACCTGGTCAGGGAGATGTATGAGGGATAACCCCTGTATACACATGTAGAGAGGAGAGTGTGATGGCCACCTGGTGAGGGAGAGGTATGAGGGATGACCCCTGTATACACATGTAGAGAGGAGAGTGTGATGGTCACCTGGTCAGGAGATGTATGAGGGATGACCCCTGTATACACATGTAGAGAGGAGAGTGTGATGGTCACCTGGTCAGGGAGATGTATGAGGGATGACCCCTGTATACACATGTAGAAGGGAGAGTGTGATGGTCACCTGGTCAGGCAGATGTATGAGGGATGACCCCTGTATACACATGTAGAGAGGAGAGTGTGATGGTCACCTGGTCAGGGAGATGTATGAGGGATGACCTCTGTATACACATGTAGAGAGGATAGTGTGATGGTCACCTGGTCAGGGAGATGTATGAGGGATGACTCCTGTATACACATGTAGAGAGGAGAGTGTGATGGTCACCTGGTCAGGGAGATGTATGAGGGATGACCCCTGTATACACATGTAGAGAGGAGAGTGTGATGGTCACCTGGTCAGGGAGGTGTATGAGGGATGACCCCTGTATACACATGTTTAGAAGAGAGTGTGATGGTCACCTGGTCAGGGAGATGTATGAGGGATTACCCCTGTATACACATGTATAGAGGAGAGTGTGATGGTCACCTGGTCAGGGAGATGTATGAGAGATGACCCCTGTATACACATGTAGAGAGGAGAGTGTGATGGTCACCTGGTCAGGGAGATGTATGAGGGATGACCTCTGTATACACATGTAGAGAGGATAGTGTGATGGTCACCTGGTCAGGGAGATGTATGAGGGATGACTCCTGTATACACATGTAGAGAGGAGAGTGTGATGGTCACCTGGTCAGGGAGATGTATGAGGGATGACTCCTGTATACACATGTAGAGAGGAGAGTGTGATGGTCACCTGGTCAGGGAGATGTATGAGGGATTACCCCTGTATACACATGTAGAGAGGAGAGTGTGATGGTCACCTGGTCAGGGAGATGTATGAGGGATGACCCCTGTATACACATGTAGAGAGGAGAGTGTGATGGTCACCTGGTCAGGGAGATGTATGAGAGATGACCCCTGTATACACATGTAGAGAGGAGAGTGTGATGGTCACCTGGTCAGGGACATGTATGAGGGATGACCCCTGTATACACATGTAGAGAGGAGAGTGTGATGGTCACCTGGTCAGGGACATGTATGAGGGATGACCCCTGTATACACATGTAGAGAGGAGAGTGTGATGGCCACCTGGTCAGGGAGATGTATGAGGGATGACCCCTGTATACACATGTAGAAGGGAGAGTGTGATGGTCACCTGGTCAGGGAGATGTATGAGGGATGACCTCTGTATACACATGTAGAGAGGAGAGTGTGATAGTCACCTGGTCAGGGAGATGTATGAGGGATGACTCCTGTATACACATGTAGAGAGGAGAGTGTGATGGTCACCTGGTCAGGGAGATGTATGAGGGATGACCCCTGTATACACATGTTGAGAGGAGAGTGTGATGGTCACCTGGTCAGGGAGATGTATGAGGGATGACCACTGTATACAGATGTAGAGAGGAGAGTGTGATGGCCACCTGGTCAGGGAGATGTATGAGGGATGACCCCTGTATACACATGTAGAGAGGAGAGTGTGATGGCCACCTGGTCAGGGAGATGTATGAGGGATGACCCCTGTATACACATGTAGAGAGGAGAGTGTGATGGTCACCTGGTCAGGAGATGTATGAGGGATGACCCCTGTATACACATGTAGAGAGGAGAGTGTGATGGCCACCTGGTCAGGGAGATGTATGAGGGATGACCCCTGTATACACATGTAGAGAGGAGAGTGTGATGGTCACCTGGTCAGGGAGATATATGAGGGATGACCCCTGTATACACATGTAGAAAGGAGAGTGTGATGGTCACCTGGTCAGGGAGATGTATGAGGGATGACCACTGTATACACATGTAGAGAGGAGAGAGTGTGATGATCACCTGGTCAGGGAGATGTATGAGGGATAAACCCTGTATACACATGTAGAGAGAGGATAGTGTGATGGTCACCTTGTCAGGGAGATGTATGAGGGATGACCCCTGTATACACATGTAGAGAGGAGAGTGTGATGGTCACCTGGTCAGGGAGATGTATGAGGGATAACCCCTGTATACACATGTAGAGAGGAGAGTGTGATGGCCACCTGGTGAGGGAGAGGTATGAGGGATGACCCCTGTATACACATGTAGAGAGGAGAGTGTGATGGTCACCTGGTCAGGAGATGTATGAGGGATGACCCCTGTATACACATGTAGAGAGGAGAGTGTGATGGTCACCTGGTCAGGGAGATGTATGAGGGATGACCCCTGTATACACATGTAGAAGGGAGAGTGTGATGGTCACCTGGTCAGGCAGATGTATGAGGGATGACCCCTGTATACACATGTAGAGAGGAGAGTGTGATGGTCACCTGGTCAGGGAGATGTATGAGGGATTACCCCTGTATACACATGTAGAGAGGAGAGTGTGATGGTCACCTGGTCAGGGAGATGTATGAGGGATGAACCCTGTATACACATGTAGAGAGGAGGATGTGATGGTCACCTGGTCAGGGAGATGTATGAGGGATGACCCCTGTATACACATGTAGAGAGGAGAGTGTGATGGTCACCTGGTCAGGGAGATGTATGAGGGATGACCCCTGTATACACATGTAGAGAGGAGAGTGTGATGGTCACCTGGTCAGGGAGATGTATGAGGGATGACCCCTGTATACACATGTAGAGAGGAGAGTGTGATGGTCACTTGGTCAGGGACATGTATGAGGGATGACTCCTGTATACACATGTAGAGAGGAGAGTGTGATGGTCACCTGGTCAGGGACATGTATGAGGGATGACCCCTGTATACACATGTAGAGAGGAGAGTGTGATGGACACCTGGTCAGGGAGATGTATGAGGGATGACCCCTGTATACACATGTAGAAGGGAGAGTGTGATGGTCACCTGGTCAGGGAGATGTATGAGGGATGACCCCTGTATACACATGTAGAGAGGAGAGTGTGATGGTCACCTGGTCAGGGAGATGTATGAGGGATGACCCCTGTATACACATGTAGAGATTAGAGTGTGATGGTCAACTGGTCAGGGAGATGTATGAGGGATGACCCCTGTATACACATGTAGAGAGGAGAGTGTGATGGTCACCTAGTTAGGGAGATGTATGAGGGATAACCCCTGTATACACATGTAGAGAGGAGAGTGTGATGGTCACCTGGTCAGGGAGATGTTTGAGGGATGACTCCAGTTTACACATGTAGAGAGTAGAGTGTGATGGTCACCTAGTCAGGGAGGTGTATGAGGGATGACCCCTGTATACACATGTAGAGAGGAGAGTGTGATGGTCACCTGGTCAGGGAGATGTATGAGGGATGACTCCTGTATACACATGTAGAGAGGAGAGTGTGATGGTCACCTGGTCAGGGAGGTGTATGAGGGATGACCCCTGTATACACATGTAGAGAGGAGAGTGTGATGGTCACCTGGTCAGGGAGATGTATGAGGGATGACCCCTGTATACACATGTAGAGAGGAGAGTGTGATGGCCACCTGGTCAGGGAGATGTATGAGGGATGACCCCTGTATACACATGTAGAGAGGAGAGTGTGATGATCACCTGGTCAGGGAGATGTATGAGGGATGACACCTGTATACACATGTAGAGAGGAGAGTGTGATGATCACCTGGTCAGGAGATGTATGAGGGATGACCCCTGTATACACATGTAGAGAGGAGAGTGTGATGGTCACCTGGTCAGGGAGATGTATGAGGGGTGAACTCTGTATACACATGTAGAGAGGAGAGTGTGATGGTCACCTGGTCAGGGACATGTATTAGGGATGATCCCTGTATACACATGTAGAGAGGAGAGTGTGATGGCCATCTGGTTAGGGAGATGTATGGGGGATGACCCCTGTATACACATGTAGAGAGGAGAGTGTGATGGTCACCTGGTCAGGGAGATTTATGAGGGATGACTCCAGTATACACATGTAGAGAGGAGAGTGTGATGGTCACCAGGTCAGGGAGATGTATGAGGGATGTGCAGCATCCCAGAAGATACCCTTCTGGTTCCCTGTTATTTGTATGTCATGCATTGTATGTGTTTTACATGTCTTTATTATTTTTCACACAGTGTGCTGTTCACCAGCTGAAGAGAAGGATGAAGGTATCAGTGGGGAGCCACTAGAGGGTGCATTGTACATCTAGCATTGTTTGAAAAGGGGGTGGAGCCTGGCTACAGCCCGAGAGCCTCACTCTGACTCTGTCTCACAGTCTACACAGAGGAGTCGGGTCGTGTCTGTTAGGAGACAGACATGTCTGCTAGCTGCTCTGACACAGCAGATTAATACAATCCTTTCAACTGGCAACAGGTCTCAGCACCTGCAGCCCAATGCAAGAGGAGGAACAGTAAGGAGATTGTAACCAGCATATCATCTCTATCATCACCACAGCAAGTATTATTTAGCTGAAAAGCTGTCTGTCTGTTTCTGAGGAGAAGTCTATATAATATTGGGCCTCAGAACTCCTGCTGGCGCTGTTACCGGTTCTGCCGCACGCCACAATTAATATAAGAAGTGTCTATCAAGTCACTCAACTACAACCCTCATCACTGAGAAAAGTGAGTTCATTTATTACACACGCTGCTGGAAAAGTGAATGATTTCTAGATATAGCTGGACAATTGAAACCCTCATTGGTCACCCACTGGTCCCTTCTTCCCCTCAACTGCTGAAGTGGACAGAAGATAACGTGCCTCCATTTTGGAAGACTGTATAAAGTTCTTCAGTAAATGTGAGTTATTCAAATCCCCTGTGTCGTCTGGTCCCTGCACTGCATAACATCAAGGGCACCCCACATACCACCTTGCCAGGCTCACACATACTACTACCACCATCACGGGAGTTGCTACGGGGGAAAAGACTATCACCACCATCATCCATAGTGCAGCCCCCCTGTCACTGTGCCAGCCCGAGAAGGAGCGAGGGAGGAGAGGTAGAGATTCCTACAGATACCTCAGGCCATACACCGTGCACTTCACTACTGCTCCCATCCTCCTGGGAAGCTCTTCCTCGTGGTTGCTGCATATAAACTTTGGCGTCACGAACAGGATACGTTTAAATCTCATGTGGGCCCCAAACCAGAGAGACTTTGTCCCAAAGCCCTGGTCCCCACCGTACAAAGCTGCAACCGCAGCTGCAAGAGACTATTTCAGCCCCAAAAGGGGTTAAAATCACTGTTTCCCGGCAGTTCCAGCCCAAAAGGGGTTAATCCGCCATTTTACCTCACAAACTGCTGCGTCACAGTTCCATTTACCCGCTCCAGACAGGTTAACCTGCGGCGCCAGTCTAGCGCCACCATCTGGATGATTATAGGAACTCACAATATCCAGCACAGGCAAGAGGGAACGGCCGAAAACTGCTAGGCGCCGCCATCTTGGATGAGTGAACCCTCTGCACGGCACCTCCACCGCGGATCCCCTGCAACCAGCAACTCTCCCAAAAACATCACAGGAGAGCAACGGAACAGCCCGGTAACAAAGTACAGCCCAGAGGGAAGCAACAGCATACCATCGGTGAGTCCCGATTCAATTGGCCATCAAGTTAACCCCTGCTGTACCACCACCGGTGCCCAATAAAAAGCCCGGGAGCATCCTGGACATCACTCCGGACCCAATAAAAAGTCCGGGAGCACCTTTAACAAGACCCCCGACTCAGTTAAAAGTCCGGGAGCGCCAATAATAGACATTGGAAAAATTTAAAGGGACAGTAACAATGTCGGACTCAAGTGACACGGAAGAGCCCGTTCTCAGCACGGTCACTACACCGGCCATGACAGAAAGAACAACACCTGCTGCAGCACCCTGCATCATGCCGCTGTCCATGCCCTACTATGCAGGGGCCCCATGGCTGCCCCACTACAAAGGTGAACCACACACCTTAAAAGACTTTAGAAAAAAAATGCTTGCCATGTTCCGCCTCTACCCCATTCCAGAAGAACAGAAGGTAGAGATTTTAATGGGACAACTACAAGATGTGGCCCTAAAAGAAGTGGAGTCCTGGCCACGTATCCAAAAGAAGGCTGTGGATCAGATCCTGGTCCAGCTACGTACCACCTTTGAGCCCAAATCCATCTCTGAGCTCAGGATGAGGTTCATGGACAGAGTTCAGCAACCAGGTGAGACACTCCGAAATTTTGCTCTTTCCTTACAGGAGACCATGAGGGCCATGATACAAGCCGACCCCCATGAGGCTGAAAAAGCAGACAGAATCCTGAGGGAGCAGTTCATTGAAGGAGTCGCCTCAGATTCCATGAGTCATCAACTACAAATGATGTCCGTCCAGAACCCTGACAGCACCTTCCATGAGTTTAAAGAACTGGCCATAGAGGTACTAGAAAGAAGGCCCAGAAGAAGAACAGTCAGGGCTACCACCCCTCTTAAAGAGGCAGAAGAGGAACCTGCCCCAGTAGCACCACATCCAACACCTTGCAAGCCCATCACCTACCAGGCTACACAGGCTCAAATCACAGCTGGAGGAGATCAGTACCAAGATCAACTGAAACTCATTGCCAACAGCCTGGAGCAAGTCTGCCAACGACTGGAGAATCTAGAAGCTAGCTCTCCAGTAAAATGGGAGCTGCCAACATCTAGAGACAGTTATCCAAATAGTCCTAGCAAGGGCTACCGCAATAGTCCCAACAAAACGTCGACAGATCGCTTTGATGAACATGGGAGACCTGCCTGCAGACACTGCCATAAGATAGGTCACCAAGAACGTCAATGCTGGGCGTTAAACGGACGTCTCCCGAGGCAGAGGACCATTCCTCGGGAGGAGAAATAATAGGTCCCAAAGATCTAAAATGGCTGCCACGGTTTGTCGGACCTCGTCCAGAAGTTACCATCCGCATCAATGGAGTACCATTTGCTGCCCTCCTGGATACGGGATCCCAAGTGACAACCATCCAGCAGGCCGCCTTTGAACAACACTGGAGTAGCGAGATCCTGATGCAACCTCCAGAAGCCTGGTTAGACGTCATCGCTACCAACGGCCAGTCCCTACCTCTGCACGGGTACTGGGAGCCTACTGTCCAAGTGGGAGGAGTGCACTTACCTCAGCAAGGAGTCCTCGTGATCAAAGTTAAAGATCAAGGACAACCCACAGTAATTCTGGGAATGAACATCCTAAAGCACTGCTATGGAGAAATGCTAGAGGCCCTACGACAATCCGTCCCCAAGGCTTCCCAGGCTGCCCAGAAGGTAATACACAAGACCATCCGTGTACTGGCTGCCCAACAGCGATTCACCAACGCCAGAGGAGAGATCTGCAGAGCTCGCATCAAGGACCACCATCCAGTAACCCTAAAACCTGGCACAGAAACACTGCTATGGTGTCGGGCCCGTTCAGGCCTACAAGGACTTGACTACCAAGCCCTAGTGGAACCAATACCACTAGATGAACATCCAATGGTTATGGCTGCCCGAAGTTTAGTGACTGTGGTCGAAGGGAAAGTACCCATCCGTCTTCTCAACTTAGGAGACCATTCAGTAACCCTGAGGAAGTACTACCCTGTAGCACAGCTGTCCCAACTCAGTGTGCAAGACCTGGTGGACATTCCAACTGTCACCGCTAAACAGGCTGCACAGCAACTAAAGACGTCAGAAGAAGCACCAGTAACACCCTGGTGGGGAGAAATCCATGTGGGAACTGCAACAACACCTGCCTACCAGATCCAAGGAGTACTTGAAGTGGCTCAGGATAACCATGAAGCCTTCAGTAAGCATCCTCTGGACCATGGGAGAGCAAAAGACATTGAGCACACTATTCCCACTGGTACTCATCCTCCCATTAAGGAAAGACACAGGCCTATACCACCTGCCCTATACCAAGACGTGAAGCAGATGGTCCACGACATGAAAGAGGCTAAAGTCATCGAAGAAAGTCACAGCCCCTGGGCTGCACCACTAGTTCTTGTCAGGAAGAAAGATGGCAACCTTCGCTTCTGTGTGGATTACAGAAAAATTAATAACATTACCCACAAGGATGCCTATCCTCTTCCAAGGATTGAAGAATCTCTGACAGCCCTGGGATCAGCTGCCTACTTCTCTACACTGGATCTCACAAGTGGTTACTGGCAAGTACCAATGTCTCCAGCTGATAGGGAGAAGACAGCCTTCACCACCTCAATGGGCTTATTCGAGTTCAGTTGCATGCCCTTCGGACTGTGCAATGCTCCTGGAACATTCCAAAGGCTGATGGAAAGATGCCTAGGTCACAGGAACTTTGAGACTGTGCTCCTATACCTGGATGACGTCATAGTCTACTCCAAGTCCTATGAAGATCATCTCAAGCATCTAGCTGAAGTGTTCCAGGTCCTAACCAAAAATGGCTTAAAAATCAAACCCTCCAAGTGTCACCTCCTCCAACCTCAAGTCCAGTACTTGGGACATATAGTGAGCGCAGAAGGCATAAAGCCAGATCCTGAGAAGATAGCTGCTGTCCACAGTTGGCCTACACCTACCACTGTGAAGGAAGTAAGAAGCTTTCTCGGATTTGCCGGGTACTACCGGAGATTCATTCCTCATTTTGCCCGCATCGCTGAACCGCTACAAGAACTCTTGAGGGGGCACCCTAAAGAACACTTGAAGAGGAGAATTCCCATTAACTGGAAAGAAGAACAAGAAATTGCCTTCCAGTTACTAAAAAGATTATTGACTGAACCACCCATTCTGGGCTACCCAGATTACAGCCTGCCCTTCCATCTTTACACAGATGCAAGCAACCAAGGACTTGGTGCAGTGCTAGCCCAACAACAAGGAGACAAAGAAAGAGTGATCGCCTATGCAAGTAGAGCACTCAAAGGAGCTGAAAGAAACGATCAGAACTATAGTTCCTTCAAGCTGGAGTTCCTTGCATTGGTCTGGGCCGTCACAGAGAAGTTTAAGGACTACCTTGCCGCTTCTTCCTTCACTGTCTTCACAGATAACAACCCGCTAGCACACCTGAACACCGCAAGGCTGGGAGCCTTAGAACAGAGATGGGCTTCACGATTAGCAAATTACAACTTTGTGGTCAAATACAGAACAGGCAAGTCCAACATCAATGCGGATGCCTTGTCCCGCCTGCCTACAGGAGAAGACCCGGAGAATCCTGATGATGACAACCACAAAGAGGAAGTAGAGATGCCTGCATTCTACAACCGCTTTGCAGATCCTGATGCTATCAACAACAAAACCCAGGTACATTGTTCTTCCCAACAGGCCAAGAAGCAGTCACCAGAACAAGAACAATGGGCCCTGTTGCAAGCTGAGAGCAGAGTGATTGGAGATATCCTAGACTACCTGGATACCAAAAAAATACCCATTAGAATCCGCCGAGGCAACACAGACCCAGAACTACTTCGCCTTTGGAGACAAAGGAAACGTCTCTTTGAAGAGAATGGTCTGCTGCTGAGGAGAGTGCTGGATCCCATCACCAGTAATCGGCTGCACCAAATTGTCATCCCAAGGAGAGATGCCAAAGTTGTCCTTGAGGCATACCACAACAAGTCTGGACACTTTGGAGTTCAAAAGACAGAAGCTACAATTCGCAGAAGATTCTATTGGATCGGAATTAGAGGTGATGTCGAGAAATGGTGTCAAGAATGTACTGCTTGTGCCTTAGCAAGAGGAGAGAAGCCAAACCAAAAGGCCCCTCTGCATCCTATCGTGAGTCATCGACCGCTGGAGATCGTGGCCATCGACCATGTGAAAATGGAACCAAGTAGAACAGGATACACTTATGCCATGACCATCATCGACCATTACACCAAATTCACAGTCGCAGTACCAGTAAAGGACTTGACAGCAAAGACCACCGCTGCAGTCTTCCTAAAAACGTTCCTTCTACCCTATGGCTGTCCTGAGAAGATCTTGACAGATAGAGGTTCTGCATTTGAATCCCAACTATTTCAGGAACTTTGTCAGCTGTACAACTGTAAGAAACTAAGAACAACCGCTTACCATCCCCAAGGAAATGGGTTGTGTGAGAAGATGAACCAGATTCTGATTGAGATGCTCAGAACTTTACCGCCTCATCAGAGAGCTGTCTGGCCAAATCATTTGCCTGAGTTGGTGTACATCTACAACAACACTATGCAAGCCTCCACAGGTTACACCCCATACTTCCTATTGTTCGGAAGACAAGGAAAGCTGCCTTCAGACATTTCATTGAATGTGTCCGTTCCAGATGACTTGAACCCTCTACCAACCACAGAGTGGGTGAGTGAACACCAAAGACGCATGGCTGATGCAAATGAAATTGTTGAAGCCAGGATGGAAGAAGCGAGAAAGAAGCAACAACAGGATTATGACCAACATGCTAATGCTAAACCCTTTCAAGTTGGAGACCTTGTCTGGTTGAAAAACTTTCAAAGAACCAGCAAATTGGACACTAAGTGGGAAAGAATCCCTTATACCATCAAGGCTGTCCCATACCAAGGAACAGATATCTATGAGATCCAAAGAGATGGTAAACAACCGCAAATTGTCCACCGTAACAGGCTTAAACTGTGCCTACAAGATCAACAGTTGCCTACCATTGAACAGGAAATATCAATTGGAGAACCAGTTGCAATTGATCTACCAGAAGTAACTGAAGCTATTGAAGCAACAACTACTGAGTCCTCAACTCAAGAGCAACACTTGGACATAAAGAACCCACTGAGTTGGTGGTTTACCCCAATTTTGTCATTCCTTGCACCTGATCCTACACCTACAGTGTCTACAACTCACACAGAGGACAGATCACATCATGTACCTGCTGTTGTTGTACCTGAACCTGTCAGGAGATCAGAGAGAACCACTAAAGGAGTGAAACCAGTTCGCTATAGGGATTGAATATAATTGCAAGTAGGGAACAAGAAAGACTCTTATGTTCTAGAGCCCCTTCTTCATTTCTTCATTTATTCCTATCCAAGTTAGGCCGAAGCCTACCCACCCTTGTTACGTTCAAGAGGGAATATCCCCATAGACTCTGACGTACCAGAGCCCCTCATATCCTAAGTGCCATAAACTGTTGGACACTGCCGCTCATCTTGACTTGAGACTTCTGCCCCTCATCTTCCAACTGTTACAGAAGAAATCTTCGCCCCTATTCCCCCTTCGTGAGTCAAGAATACAGGAATACAATGTTATTAAGATGTTTGCATTTCATGTTAACCCTTTTTACATCTTTTAGGCTGTTCATATCCAAGAAAACGACGAGGACGTCTTGTCTTAAGTCCGGGAGTATGCAGCATCCCAGAAGATACCCTTCTGGTTCCCTGTTATTTGTATGTCATGCATTGTATGTGTTTTACATGTCTTTATTATTTTTCACACAGTGTGCTGTTCACCAGCTGAAGAGAAGGATGAAGGTATCAGTGGGGAGCCACTAGAGGGTGCATTGTACATCTAGCATTGTTTGAAAAGGGGGTGGAGCCTGGCTACAGCCCGAGAGCCTCACTCTGACTCTGTCTCACAGTCTACACGGAGGAGTCGGGTCGTGTCTGTGAGGAGACAGACATGTCTGCTAGCTGCTCTGACACAGCAGATTAATACAATCCTTTCAACTGGCAACAGGTCTCAGCACCTGCAGCCCAATGCAAGAGGAGGAACAGTAAGGAGATTGTAACCAGCATATCATCTCTATCATCACCACAGCAAGTATTATTTAGCTGAAAAGCTGTCTGTTTGTTTCTGAGGAGAAGTCTATATAATATTGGGCCTCAGAACTCCTGCTGGCGCTGTTACCGGTTCTGCCGCACGCCACAATTAATATAAGAAGTGTCTATCAAGTCACTCAACTACAACCCTCATCACTGAGAAAAGTGAGTTCATTTATTACACACGCTGCTGGAAAAGTGAATGATTTCTAGATATAGCTGGACAATTGAAACCCTCATTGGTCACCCACTGGTCCCTTCTTCCCCTCAACTGTTGAAGTGGACAGAAGATAACGTGCCTCCATTTTGGAAGACTGTATAAAGTTCTTCAGTAAACGTGAGTTATTCAAATCCCCTGTGTCGTCTGGTCCCTGCACTGCATAACATCAAGGGCACCCCACATACCACCTTGCCAGGCGCACACATACTACTACCACCATCACGGGAGTTGCTACGGGGGAAAAGACTATCACCACTGTTATGGTATAAATATATGTATAATGTATCTGGGGCCCCAAGGAGTGAAATGTTATAAAGGAGAACATGTGTTACAATAGAATGGGTATTTTAGAAAGGTTAAGAGAGGAAATAGTTTGCAGCTGCTTTGCCGTCCCTTGAAATTGCAAACAGATGGCGGTCAATCACTTGACCAACCCCCCTAAGCATAAAAGGAAACCTAAGGGAATACCTTGTGCTCCACCAATGAGCTTTATGGGAAAGAAGGATGTAAGGATTGAATATACAGATGACTCATATGTTATGGAATGTTCTTTGTTCTAATGCTATAAAAGCGACCACTACAGTTAAATAAAGGCAGAAGGATTTTTACTTTGAGAAACGTCTCAGTGTATCTGTTGCTTCTCCGAGCTCGCACCCCCCCCCACCTGATTTGAACCTGCATGGAGATCAAGGCGTAATGTGACTCAAATTGCGATCACAGAAATTGGCGCCCGAACCAGGGACTTGACCAGAAGGACGGCACCCCACCTAGGGGATCTCCCGGGACTAGAGTGGCGACTCTCCAGACTAAGGAACGGGCAGACCACTGCTGCAGCAAGGTAAGAAGACTTAATTCTTACAAACTCTGCTCTGCACCTTCCTGTCTGGTAGGTCACCTTCCCGGTAGTACTCCTGAGGAATAGAGGGGCCACATGAGGGTATTTTTAGTGTAAAAATCTGGTCAAGTCTATATGTAATCCTACCCTCAGGATAAAGTGCCTGATCTCCATGGCAGTATTTGTATGAATGTTGAAGAAACCCAGTTTTGTGTCACAAATGCATTTTAGAATAAGGAAATTGTTTTTTGGAAAAAAACTTCCGATAATCCGGCAAATTACCAGAAACATGTGTACATGCTTCAGGTGACTATGGGGATTATGATAGGCTAAATTTTAGCCCGGAAATCGAAAATTTTGTGCAATCTGATAATCCGGCAAAATACCGAAAATGTGTGTACAGCATTGAGGTACTTGCGGGGATTATCATGCACTGATTTTCAGCTCAAAATTCCAGAATTTTCTGCAATCCGATAATCCGGCATGTCAAATGAACAGCTTGATTTTACGTTTGCCTTATTATTTGGATCAGGAATATTTGTCATATTACTGTTATGGTGTGGAGGATATCTCCTTGAGTGGTGTTTAAAGTGAATAAGAAGAAAGTAAGCTAGTTATAAAAGGAATTTAATTCTCTGGCCAGAGTAGAAGAAGGTTTAAAAGGGTTTTGAGGGGATAAGTAACTGTATAAAATAGGTGAGAAAGGTAGTGTGGGACTTTCCCTAACAGCCAATAGCCATAGTGTTTGTTAGTGAAGATAAAAACTGAGAGAGAAGGGTAAGAGTCCCCTCCATCATAGCAGGGCTATGGGAAACAGTCACGGCAAACGAGAGTTTGAGGTATGGCATATGGGTGAGCAAGCACCTGTTAAAAGGGTGTAAGCTTACTAGGGGATCGTAAATCCAGAAATTCACCTATCAGGAAAACTACCCCCTACATAACTTAGGGTCTGCCTATAGGCGACCACTTATAACTAGACAATGGGGAACTGGTGTCCCTATTAAGTACGGAGACTAGAAACTGTCTAAAACAGATGAGAATGGAATTCGTCTGTCAGCTAAAATCTGTAACAAGAGTAAGTACGGAAGCTAGAAACTGTCTAAAATAGATGAGAATGGAATTCATCTATCAGTAGCTAAAATCTGTAACAGGAGTAAGTACGGAAACTAGAAACTGTATAAAACAGATGAGAATGGAATTCATCTGTCAGTAGCTAGAATCTGTAACAAGAGTACGAGATGAGCACCCCAAAGGACAAACCGCCAAACAGGTAGTAGCAGAAAGAGAAGGTAAAAAGGCAACGCAGGGAACAAATAAATAAATAAATAAAAAATAAAAAAAAAATTAATGAAAGCATGTGGTCTAGAATCCCATGGACGGTTAGACGCAGAAAAATGGAATGAATGTTGTGACACAAAACGTGGATGGTTGAAAGATAAAAAGTTACAGGGGAAAGCAGAAGCATGGAGAAAAGTGTCAGAAGAAGTAGTACGAGGAGGTTGTCAGAGGAAATTCATATTTTATAAAGTAAAGTTTAAAGCAAAGGAAGTGATAGAAGTAGTAGTTGTTTTAATGTTGCAAATGACCTTATAGTAAATTCCCATATGGTATAATTTAGAATCAACTAGTGTGATAAGAGAAGGGGGAGGTGAAGAACAGCTGCTAGTGAGATAAGAAATGTCATCTTGTTCTTGAAATGAATGGACACAACATTAAATGCTGATATAGATATTTTGTATGACTTTGTGTCATTTTGTAGATTGAATCAGGAAAAGTGATAAATGTAATAATGTATAAGCAGTCCTTCACAGCCAAACCACCAGACACCTCTGTCTTATATTATGAGACCCTTGATCCTGTCATACATTCTGCCCAGAGTGCAGAGTTGCTTGCCCTGATCAAGGCATGTAAACTGGCAGAGGGAAAAAGAGGAGGGCGGCTCCAAGCCGCAGATTGGGCAAAAGGTATTCTGGAGAACAAAGGGAAGTTGGAAGGTAGAAAGTTGATAGAAAGTGCTTTAGAGGGATTTGCAGAAGAGGAAGTTAGGAATAAGAAAGGTATTGTATGTATTAGAAAACAGGACCAGCCGATGCCCGGTAATGGCGTCCGTACCTCATGTTGAGTGTGTCCTCATTGTTGGTGGGAAACCCCCTGCGCACTGTTTCTAATGGGAGAGGCTGCCCCCCCCCCCCTGCCCCTGATGTGGCCACGCCCGGCCCATCCAAATCAGTATGAAATAATCACCTTGTTAATTTTGTCATTTGTAGTGTCTTTTCTATTTACAGAAGTTCCAGTTTTAGTTCACTGATGAAACAACACGTCATCATAATATAGAGATGGTGGCCGACAGATTGTACGGTTAAACATTAACGTAGATAATTCTTATACAATGGTGTGATGAATGATTGCAGATACGTATGTTGTTTTGCAGGCATTGAAAGTGTTAAGATTGTGAGAAGTTGTGAGAAGCTGAGAGTGTGTGACCCCCCTCCCTCCCCCCTAAAGTGTGCTGTGTTTGGGAGGAGGAGGAGGGGGGCTGACTGGGTGCAGTCTGCAGGGCTGATGAGACAAAGGGATTTCAATATGCACTGCTGAGATATATATATATCAGTAATGTCTACAAACCTAAATACATTTCTTCTCTTTTGCGCATGCGCTGTTGTTGATAAAAGTTACGATATTTATGTGTTATGATGTGATCAGATTTCATGTGTTTTGATGTTAATTCAGATGTATTAAACTACAGATACTGTGAGACACGGGGGTTTTGAAAATGTATGTGCCCCCACCGTTATACTGTTTATTGGTTTGCAGTAATTAATGTTATCAGAGATAATATTTTCTGTTTTATTGAATAACTAACTACAATTGTTCTATTTTTGATTTCACATAGAAATTATGTCATTGTAAAGATCAAATGTTTGTCAGGAAAAAGGCATTTTTGTTTCAGGCTGTTGTACATTACAAGGGGTTAAATTAGTGTTATGTTGAGATGTAGTTTTGAACTCTGCTACATTACTCTCGCAGAGTCCACAAAGGGGGGAAGGGTGAAGGAACTGATCAGGTACAATTTTGGTTTATGTGTAAGAGACCATCCCCCTCCAGCAAAGTTACACAGGAGGCGATGTGACATCACTCACACGAGTTTTTATGGATTTAGATGAGGGAGAAGGCAAAACAAAACTTGTCTGGACATTGTTAATTTGATGAAAAGTTTTTGGGAATGTTTTATTTTTATTTGTTTTTGTATTAATCAAGTATTTGTAGAACCTGATAAAAGTGAGATTCTCAAAGTATTCTGGATTATCAGCTGAATGAGGAGGAGTTGTGTTTGGTAGCGGCTTGTGACACCAATCCATGGAGTACCTCTACGCAAGCATATACTTTGTACTGTACTGAACAAAATGGACATGCCACTGCAGTTCTCACACAAAGTCATGGACCACAGCAGTGCCCGGTAGCATATTATTCAGCTAGACTAGACCCTGTGGCCCGAGGTTCCCCATCATGTGTGAGAGCTATCATTGCTGTAAATTCAATGTTAAACAAGGCCTCAGATTTGGTCCTGGCATTTCCACCACATGATATTACTGCTATTCTAACTCAAGTACAACCTAAGCATTTGTCCACTGCAAGACATTTGAAATTAACCTGTGCTCTTCTTCTTCCTGAGCAGGTTACTTTACACCGCTGTACTACATTGAACGCAGCTACCTTACTGCCTTTGGAGCAAGGGGGAGAAGACGTAGGTAAAGTATGGTCACAATTTTTGCCTGAAACTGATGAACATGATTGTATGGCCCTTATGGCCCAGGAAACAGTGGGGTTCGCACATGTAAAAGATACCCCACTCCAAAACCCAGACCTAATACTCTTTGTGGATGGTTCAAGGTATTGTGTAGAAGGATCTTTTCTTACAGGATATGCAGTAACCACCGAAGATGTAGTCCTAGAAGCAGCCTCCTTACCAGCGTCCCGCTCAGCACAAGAAGCGGAGCTTAAGGCCCTGGCAGCAGCATGCCAACATGCAGAAGGAAAGACAGCAAATATATACACTGACTCTCGATATGCTTTTGGGATTGCACACGATTATGGCCCCATATGGAAGGCTAGACAGTTTTTGACCTCTGCAGGTACACCTGTAAAGAATGCAGACTTTGTAAAATACTTGATGGAGACCCTGATGTTACCCACAGAAGTAGCAGTAGTAAAAATTAAAGCTCACACTAAGGTGAGTTCACCAGAGACAAAAGGGGAAATGCCCTGGCAGACGAAGCAGCAAAGCAAGCAGCACAGAAGCTACCCGTGTTAGCAGCCGTATGTCAGATAAAAGATCCAGAGGAAACAAGACCAGCTGTAAGCCCGGAACTACTGCAAAAACTTCAAGGACAAGCAACAAAAGAAAAAAAAGACAAGTGGACGGCCCAAGGAGCAACGCTACGAAAAGATGGCCTCTGGCAGTGCCAGAATAAACTGTGCCTGCCTAAGACAATGTTCCCAATGATGGCCCAGATAACACATGGAGAGACACACCAGTCAAAAACGGCAATGATGGACTTGGTTAACAAAACCTGGTATGCTCCAGGGTTTAGTGTGATGGCCAGCAGTTTTACACAAGGATGCATGATCTGTGCAACACATAATATTGGAAGAACTGTAAAAGTACCACAGAAGCACACACCCAGACCTATATATCCGTTCCAGAGACTGCAGATAGACTATATTCAACTACCCAAAGTTGGTACCTATGAGTATGTGCTTGTTTGTATTGATCTCTTTTCAGGATGGCCAGAAGCTTTTCCAGTAACCAAAGCTACAGCCGTAGCCACAGCAAAGAAACTGATCAACGAGGTGGTGTGCAGATATGGAGTTCCAGAGGTGATCAAGAGCGACAGAGGAACTCATTTTACGGGTGAAATCATGAACTATGTGTTGTCAGCTCTAGGCATAAGTCAAGCCCTACATACACCATACCATCCACAGAGCAGTGGGAAGGTTGAGAGACTAAATGGGACTCTCAAATTGAAAATCCAAAAAGCAATGGTAGAAACCGGGAAACCATGGACCGAGTGTCTACCATTAGCCTTGTTCTCAGTAAGATACACGCCCACAAAAAGAACAGGTCTCAGCCCATATGAGATCTTATTTGGGTCGGCTCCCAGATTAGGATGTTATTTTCCACAGGTGCTCCAAATGCAGTATGGTAGACTAACAGATTATGTATAAACGCTGAACAAACAAGTGACTAAGGTGCATGCACAAGTCTTTGCTTCCATTCTAGATCCTGATTCAGTTGAAGGGACGTATAAGCTAGAACCAAGAGATTGGGTCGTTGTCAAAAGACACGTGAGGAAAAGTCTAGACCCAAGATTTGACGGACCGTTTCAAGTCCTTTTCAAGTCCTACTCGTTACAAGCACCTCAGTGAAGCTCGAAGGAAAGGCAAGCTGGATTCACACCAGTCATTGTAAAAAGGTTCTTCAGCCAGAAGAATGAAGATCTTTGCGGTTGTTGCGGCGGTTGTTGCGTGTGCTCTTATACAAAAAGGCAGAACTGCTACTCCTGTACACGTAATCAGTACAGAATCACTGGAACAGTTCAGGACAGGGTGGGCGAATGCCACAGTGGATAGAAAGCAGGGTAACTACACCTGTAAGGCCAATGCCCCGTGTTATACTACAAATGTGACTACAACCGAAGGGACTTGGAAAAAAGGACCACATGGAGGGACTGTGTACCTTCACATAGACAAAACAGCCAACATTAGCATACAAGAAGAGACGGCTGTTGTTTTGTTGTTATGAACCAGATTTACAGTATCTATAGAAATATACAACCAGTAAAAATAGAAATGAAATGATAAATAAGATTTATGAAAGATGCAACAAGGAGAGGCTCAACTCTACGATTGTAATAAAAGAAACTGATGGGATGATATTATGTATGAATAATAGCGAAATAAGAAATAGAATATATTTTGTATTCTTGATAACAATTTTAAGAGATAGTTTTAAGCCACATATAAGAGTCATGTTAGGCAATGGACAGACATTCTGCCCATAGGAGAGAGAAATGATACGTGGTTATTGTTACAGCCTGAGTATACTGAGTGTACACCTAGATGGTGTGCAGGAAGACTAATAGCATTTAATGTGAAAAATCCTACTCTATTATGCAAATTTATTGTTATGCCAATGGTAATGATTGATCCGGTGACATTATTAGGACAATATTGTATCCTGGAAATGAAAGGAACACACATAGATTCTCAAAATAAGACCAGGAATATAGATTTGTGCCAGTTAACAGAGCAAGGATATGTATGTAATCAACAGTCAGGGATATATGAACCCTGTCTGATGCAGCACCAGGATAATGTGTGCGCACTCACTATAATCCCAGAAGCTAACCTACAGGTATATATTGAAGTAGGTCCACAGCATGTATGTTTAATAACTAACAACAAGCAGACCCTTAGCCAGTTTAACCCCTTCCCGCTCCTTGACGTACTATTACGTCATGGCAGCTGTATCGTTCGCGCTCCATGCCGTAATAGTACGTCTCGGGAGTAACGGCCGTTTCGGCCGTCCTCCCGACACATACAGGAGCTGTGACGCTGCTGTCTTGTTCAGCAGCTGTCACAGCTCCTACAGCGGGGACCGATCGCTGTGTCCCCGCTGATTAACCCCTTAAAAGCCGCGTTCTATAGAGATCGCGGCTTTTTAGGGGTTAAGCTGCCATCGCCGGCCTGCTACGCGATAGCGGCCGGCGATGGTGACTATGGCAACCGGACACCAAACAATGGCGTCCGGCTATGTCATAGACGGAAGCCTAGTGGGTCCTGACAACGTCAGGACCCACTATGCTTGCTGTCAGTGAGTAGCTGACAGTTCTAATACACTGCACTACGCATGTAGTGCAGTGTATTAGAATAGCGATCAGGGCCTCCTGCCCTCAAGTCCCCTAGTGGGACAAAGTAATAAAGTAAAAAAAAAGTTAAAAAAAGATGTGTAAAAATAAGAAAATAAAAGTTTTAAAAGTAATAAAAGTAAAAGTCCCACTTTTTCCCTTATCAGGCCTTTATTATTAATAAAAATATATAAACAAACAAATAAACTATACATAATTGGTATCGCCGCGTCCGTAACGGCCTGAACTACAAAATTATTTTGTTATTTATCCCGCACGGTGAACGCCGTAAAAAAAAATATTAATAAACCGTACCACAATCACAATTGTTTGGTCACTTCACCTCCCAAAAAATGGAATAAAAAGAGATCAAAAAGTCGCATGTACCTAAAAATGGTACTGATGGAAAATACAGTTCGTTACGCAAAAAATAAGTCCTCGCACGGCTTGATTGATTGAAAAATAAAACAGTTCTGGCTCTTAGAATAAGGGAACACAAAAAGTGAATGATTGTTTACAAAACGTATTTTATTGTGCAAACGCCATAAGACATAAAAAAAACCTATAAACATCTGGTATCGCCGTAATCGTATCGCCCCGCAGAATAAAGTGAATATGTCATTTATAGCGCACGGTGAACGCTGTAAAAAAAAAAGTATACAAAAACAATAGTAGAATTGCTGTTTATTAGTCACCACGCCACCTAAAAATGGAATAAAAACTGATCAAAAAGCCGCATGCACCCCAAGAAAACTACAATGGATTCCTCAAGGGGTCTAGTTTCCAAATTGGGGTCACTTTTGGGGGGTTTCCAATGTTTTGGCACCACAAGACCTCTTCAAACCGGACATGGTGCCTAATAAAAAAGAGGGCTCAAAATCCGCTAGGTGCTCCTTTGCTTCGGAGGCCGGTGCTTCAGTCCATTACCGCCCGAGGGCAACATGTGGGATATTTCTCTAAACTGCAGAATCTGGGCAATAAGTATTGAGTTGCGTTTCTCTGATAAATCCTTTTGTGTTATAAAAAAAATGGTATAAAAAGAGTAAATTTCACCTCTACTTTGCTCTAAATTTCTGTGAAACACCTAAAGGGTTCATAAACTTTCTAAATGCTGTTGTGAATACTTTGAGGGGTCTAGAATGGGGTGTTTGATAGGGGTTTCTAATATATGGGCCCCTCAAAGCAACTTCAGAAATGAACTGGAACCTAAAAAAATAAATAAATGAGGCAATACTTCGCTTCTTACATTATACTGATAATGAGCCGTGCCCACTCCGAGATGACCCCAGTTTTGACCGTTTGTATAAACGGAGACCCCTATTAGACCGTTCCAGTGCCCGGTTTTCCCAAGCATACACCCCCGAGAAGTGTTTTTCTATTGATGAGTCCCTGGTACATTTTAAAGGGAGGGTTCAATTCCGCCAGTACCTGCCAGGTAAGAGGGCAAGGTATGGCGTGAAGATGTATAAGCTGTGCGAGAGTGCATCAGGGTATACCTACAGGTTTAGGATATATGAAGGAAAGGCCACCCCCAAACCAGACTGCATCCTGGACTACAATAGGTACATGGGAGGGATGGACTTGTCAAATCAAGTCCTGAAGCCCTACAGCGCCATGCGGTGTAGTATAAGAAGCTGGCCGGGCACATCATACAGATGGCTTTGTACAATGCGTATGTGCTACGTCGATGTGCAGGCCAGAGGGGAACTTTCCTGGAATTTCAAGATCTAATCTTTAGGGACCAGGAAGGGGGGGCGCATCGTACCAGGGCAACACTTTCCAGGAGAAGGTCCCCAAACCGGTGAAAAGGGAAAGAGTCAAAAGAGGTGCAGAGTCTGCTATAAGAGGGGGATAAGGAAGAACACAATATACCAATGTGACACGTGTCCCGAAAAACCAGGGCTCTGTATAAAAGATTGTTTTAAAATGTATCATACATCCCTTGATTTTCAATTTACCCTGATGCACTCCGCACAGCTTACCCCCCTCATCTTTCCCTTCTGAGCCCTGCCGTATGCCCAGGCAGCTGATAACAGCCACATGTAGGGTATTGTCGTACCCAGGAGAACCCACATTACAATTTAAGGGGTGTATATCTCCGGTGGCGCATGCTGGGCACACTATATTGGACACTGAAATGGCATATACATATATAAAATTGCAAATCTCACACTGCACCATCTGCTGCGCATTATCTTTTACACAGTACCTGTGGGGTCAAAATGCTCACTACACCTCTAGATGAATGTCTTAAGGGGTGTAGTTTTTAAAATGGGGTCACTTCTCGGGGGTTTCAACTGTACTGGTACCTCAGGGGCTTCTGCACACATGACTTAGCACCAGAAAAGCTCCAGTAGGCCAAATGGTGGTCCTTTCCTTCTGAGCCCTCCCATGGGCCCAAAGGGCAGTTTATCACCACAAATGGGGTATTGCCGCACTAAGGACAAATTGGGCAACAAAATGGGGTATGTTGTTCCTTGTGAAAATAAGAAATTTTGATCAAAAATGACATCTTATTGGAAAAAATATCATTTTTTTCATTTCACAGCCCAATTCAAATAGGTGCTGTGAAAAAACTGTGCGGTCAAAATGATAACAAAAACCATAAATGAATTCCTTGAGGGGTGTAGTTTCCAAAATGGGGTCACTTCTGGTGGGTTTCCATTGCTTTGATACCTCTGGGGCTCTGCAAATGCGACATGGCACCCGAAAACCAATCCAGCAAAATCTGGACTCCAACAAACACATAGCGCTCCTTTCCTTCTGAGCCCTCCCATGGGCCCAAACGGCAGTTTATCACCACAAATGGGGTATTGCCGCACTAAGGACAAATTGGGCAACAAAATGGGGTATGTTATTCCCTGTGAAAATAAGAAAATTTGATCAAAAATGACATTTTATTGGAAAAAATATCATTTTTTTCATTTCACAGCCCAATTCAAATAGGTGCTGTGAAAAAACTGTGCGGTCAAAATGATAACAAAAACCATAAATGAATTCCTTGAGGGGTGTAATTTCCAAAATGGGGTCACTTCTGGTGGGTTTCCATTGTTTTGATACCTCAACGCCTCTTCAAACCTGGCATGCTGCCTAAAATATATTCTAATAAAAAAGAGGCCTCAAAATGCACTAGGTGCTTCTTTGCTTCTAGGGCTTGTGTTTTAGTCCACGAGCGCACTAGAGCCACATGTGGGACATTTCTAAAAACTGCAGAATCTGGACAATACATATTTAGTAGTATTTCTCTGGTAAAACCTTCTCTGTTACTAAAAAAAAATTGAATAAAATTGAAATTCAGCAGAAAAAATTAAATTTGCAAATTTAATTTCCACTTTGCTTTAATTCCTGTGAAATGCCTGAAGGGTTAAAAAACTTTCTATATGCTGTTTTGAATACTTTGAGGGGTCTAGTTTTTAAAATGGGGTGTTTTATGGGGGTTTCTAATACATAGGCCCCTCAAATCCACTTCAGAACTGAACTGGCACCTTCAAAAAAAGGCTTTTGAAATTTTCTTAAGAATATGAGAAATTTCTGTTTATGTTCTAAGCCTTGTAACGTCCAAGAAAAATAAAAGAATGTTCAAAAAACGATGCCAATCTAAAGTAGACATATGGGAAATGTGAACTAGTAACTATTTTGGGTGGTATAACCGTCTGTTTTTCAAGCAGATGCATTTAAATTCTGAAAAATGCTATTTTTTGTAAATTTTCTCTAAATTTTGCAATTTTTCACAAATAAAGACTGAATATATCGACCAAATTTTACCACGAACATGAAGCCCAAAGTGTCACGAGAAAACAATCTCAGAATCGCTTGGATAGGTTTAAGCATTCCGACGTTATTACCACATAAAGTGAAATATGTCAGATTTGAAAAATGGGCTCTGAGCCTTAAGGCCAAAACTAGGCTGCGTCCTTAAGGGGTTAATCTCACAGGACCATTTTCAGGATGTCTATACAATGTGACGCATTAGACTTGGGGGAACCAAACTATAGTGTTCCTGCCTACTTTAGAAGAAATAATGTCCACTGTATGGGTACCTGAACCTTTGCCCTATGGAAATTTTAGTTTGCCACTGGAAGAGTTAAAACAAGTGTTACAAAAGTCTAAAGACGTAAAGAAATTGATAGCAGCCCATAATGTGACTCTAAGTAAAGTGAAAGTATTGGCTACAATAGCAGCTAGGGAAGTGATAAATTTATCGTCAGCAATAAAAGATGCTAGTGCCCATCACTGGTATGACATATTTACAGGATTTTCCCCCACTGCCACTAAGATACTGCATGTGCTTTTCCAACCATTGATTTGTTTAATGATATTATTTGTATTGCTTACATGTTTCAATTGTTATGCATTTTGCAAAATAAGGGAAGCATTCAATCAGAGGCCTATACATTATGATGAAAGAGTGTTGTGAGATTACCCCACCTACATACCTGTGTGAATCAAGTGAAGAAATGGATCGAAGCCTTGCTATCAGGAGATAGAAGTAGCATTGGAATTTAGGTGTTGGTAAAATCACAAAAGGAGGGATTGTTATGGAATAAATATATGTATAATGTATCTGGGACCTCAATGAGTGTGTGATCGCAATTTGAGTCACGTTACGCCTTGATCTCCATGCAGGTTCAAATCAGGTGGGGGGGACGAGCTCGGAGAAGCAACAGATACACTGAGACGTTTCTCAAGGCAAAAATACTTCTGACTTTATTTGCAGAGACACAGAGTTTATATAGTAAAAATATCACATGACTACGTGCAGACACACATTAATCATTTACATTCTTGTGGTTTCTTCCCTTGTGATTTATGTCACAATGTACATTGTTCTTATCTCTAGTTGTTAATCTGGTGTCTGGTCCTTATCTTATCTTGGCTGTATGCACAGAACTCAAACATCAAACATCAAACATCAAACATCAAACAGACTCCTTTGTGTCTGGTAAGTCCTTGTAGGGCCCCAATTTCTACTATCTACAGAATGTCTGCAAATCTATTCCATTACCTTTCAATAATACCCAACATATATTCTAATACATGTTCTTCTCTTCAGCATTGCACTCATTGAGGTCCCAGATACATTATACATATATTTATTCCATAACAATCCCTCCTTTTGTGATTTTACCAACACCTAAATTCCAATGCTACTTCTATCTCCTGATAGCAAGGCTTCGATCCATTTCTTCACTTGATTCACACAGGTATGTAGGTGGGGTAATCTCACAACACTCTTTCATCATAATGTATAGGCCTCTGATTGAATGCTTCCCTTATTTTGCAAAATGCATAACAATTGAAACATGTAAGCAATACAAATAATATCATTAAACAAATCAATGGTTGGAAAAGCACATGCAGTATCTTAGTGGCAGTGGGGGAAAATCCTGTAAAAACGTCATACCAGTGATGGGCACTGGCATCTTTTATTGCTGACGATAAATGTATTACTTCCCTAGCTGCTATTGTAGCCAATACTTTCACTTTACTTAGAGTTACATTATGGGCTGCTATCAATTTCTTTACGTCTTTAGACTTTTGTAACACTTGTTTTAACTCTTCCAGTGGCAAACTAAAATTTCCATAGGGCAAAGGTTCAGGTACCCATACAGTGGACATTATTTCTTCTAAAGTAGGCAGGAACACTATAGTTTGGTTCCCCCAAGTCAAATGCGTCACATTGTATAGACATCCTGAAAATGGTCCCATGAGATTAAACTGGCTAAGGGTCTGCTTGTCGTTAGTTATTAAACATACATGCTGTGGACCTACTTCAATATAAACCTGTAGGTTAGCTTCTGGGATTATAGTGAGTGCGCATACATTATCCTGGTGCTGCATCAGACAGGGTTCATATATCCCTGACTGTTGATTACATACATATCCTTGCTCTGTTAATTGGCACAAATCTATATTCCTTGTCTTATTTTGAGAATCTATGTGTGTTCCTTTTATTTCTGGCATCCAATATTGTCCTAATAATGTCACCGGATCAATCATTACCATTGGCATAACAATAAATTTGCATAATAGAGTAGGATTTTTCACATTAAATGCTATTAGTCTTCCTGCACACCATTTAGGTGTACACTCAGTATACTCAGGCTGTAACAATAACCACGTATCATTTCTCTCTCCTATGGGCAGAATGTCTGTCCATTGCCTAACATGACTCTTATATGTGGCTTAAAACTATCTCTTAAAATTGTTATCAAGAATACAAAATATATTCTATTTCTTATTTGGCTATTATTCATACATAATATCATCCCATCAGTTTCTTTTATTACAATCGTAGAGTTGAGCCTCTCCTTGTTGCATCTTTCATAAATCTTATTTATCATTTCATTTCTATTTTTACTGGTTGTATATTTCTGTAGATACTGTAAATCTGGTTCATAACAACAAAACAACAGCCGTCTCTTCTTGTATGCTAATGTTGGCTGTTTTGTCTATGTGAAGGTACACAGTCCCTCCATGTGGTCCTTTTTTTTCCAAGTCCCTTCGGTTGTAGTCACATTTGTAGTATAACACGGGTCATTGGCCTTACAGGTGTAGTTACCCTGCTTTCTATCCACTGTGGCATTCGCCCACCCTGTCCTGAACTGTTCCAGTGATTCTGTACTGATTACGTGTACAGGAGTAGCAGTTCTGCCTTTTTGTATAAGAGCACACGCAACAACCGCCGCAACAACCGCAAAGATCTTCATTCTTCTGGCTGAAGAACCTTTTTACAATGACTGGCGTGAATCCAGCTTGCCTTTCCTTCGAGCTTCACTGAGGTGCTTGTAACGAGTAAAACTTGAAAAGGAATTAAAACGGTCCGTCAAATCTTGGGTCTAGACTTTTCCTCACGTGTCTTTTGACAACGACCCAATCTCCTGGTTCTAGCTTATACGTCCCTTCAACTGAATCAGGACCTGGAATGGAAGCAAAGACTTGTGCATACACCTTGGTCAATTGTTTGTTCAGCGTTTATACATAATCTGTTAGTCTACCATACTGCATTTGGAGCACCTGTGGAAAATAACATCCTAATCTGGGAGCCGACCCAAATAAGATCTCATATGGGCTGAGACCTGTTCTTTTTGTGGGCGTATATCTTACTGAGAACAAGGCTAATGGTAGACACTCGGTCCATGGTTTCCCGGTTTCTACCATTGCTTTTTGGATTTTCAATTTGAGAGTCCCATTTAGTCTCTCAACCTTCCCACTGCTTTGTGGATGGTATGGTGTATGTAGGGCTTGACTTATGCCTAGAGCTGACAACACATGGTTCATGATTTCACCCGTAAAATGAGTTCCTCTGTCGCTCTTGATCACCTCTGGAACTCCATATCTGCACACCACCTCGTTGATCAGTTTCTTTGCTGTGGCTACGGCTGTAGCTTTGGTTACTGGAAAAGCTTCTGGCCATCCTGAAAAGAGATCAATACAAACAAGCACATACTCATAGGTACCGACTTTTGGTAATTGAATATAGTCTATCTGTAGTCTCTGGAACGGATAAATTGGTCTGGGTGTGTGCTTCTGTGGTACTTTTACAGTTCTTCCAATATTATGTGTTGCACAGATCATGCATCCTTGTGTAAAACTGCTGGCCATCACACTAAACCCTGGGGCATACCAGGTTTTGTTAACCAAGTCCATCATTGCCGTTTTTGATTGGTGAGTCGCTCCATGTGTTATCTGGGCCATCATTGGGAACATTGTCTTAGGCAGGCACAGTTTATTCTGGCACTGCCAGAGGCCATCTTTTCGTTGCGTTGCTCCTTGGGCCGTCCACTTGTCTTTTTCTTCTTTTGTTGCTTGTCCTTGAAGTTTTTGCAGTAGTTCCGGGCTTACAGCTGGTCTTGTTTCCTCTGGATCTTTTATCTGATATACGGCTGCTAACACGGGTAGCTTCTGTGCTGCTTGCTTTGCCGCTTCGTCTGCCAGGGCATTTCCCCTTGCTTCTGGTGTGTTGGCCGTAGTGTGAGCTTTTATCTTTATTACTGCTACCTCAGTGGGTAACATCAGGGTCTCCATCAAGTATTTTACAAAGTCTGCATTCTTTACAGGTGTACCTGCAGAGGTCAAAAATTGTCTTGCCTTCCATATGGGGCCATAATCGTGTGCAATCCCAAAAGCATATCGAGAGTCAGTGTATATATTTGCTGTCTTTCCTTCTGCATGTTGGCATGCTGCTGCCAGGGCCTTAAGCTCCACTTCTTGTGCTGAGCGGGACGCTGGTAAGGAGGCTGCTTCTAGGACTACATCTTCGGTGGTTACTGCATATCCTGTAAGAAAAGATCCTTCTACACAATACCTTGAACCATCCACAAAGAGTATTAGGTCTGGGTTTTGGAGTGGGGTATCTTTCACATGTGCGAACCCCACTGTTTCCTGGGCCATAAGGGCCATACAATCATGTTCATCAGTTTCAGGCAAAAATTGTGACCATACTTTACCTACGTCTTCTCCCCCTTGCTCCAAAGGCAGTAAGGTAGCTGCGTTCAATGTAGTACAGCGGTGTAAAGTAACCTGCTCAGGAAGAAGAAGAGCACAGGTTAATTTCAAATGTCTTGCAGTGGACAAATGCTTAGGTTGTACTTGAGTTAGAATAGCAGTAATATCATGTGGTGGAAATGCCAGGACCAAATCTGAGGCCTTGTTTAACATTGAATTTACAGCAATGATAGCTCTCACACATGATGGGGAACCTCGGGCCACAGGGTCTAGTCTAGCTGAATAATATGCTACCGGGCACTGCTGTGGTCCATGACTTTGTGTGAGAACTGCAGTGGCATGTCCATTTTGTTCAGTACAGTACAAAGTATATGCTTGCGTAGAGGTACTCCATGGATTGGTGTCACAAGCCGCTACCAAACACAACTCCTCCTCATTCAGCTGATAATCCAGAATACTTTGAGAATCTCACTTTTATCAGGTTCTGCAAATACTTGATTAATACAAAAACAAATAAAAATAAAACATTCCCAAAAACTTTACATCAAATTAACAATGTCCAGACAAGTTTTGTTTTGCCTTCTCCCTCATCTAAATCCATAAAAACTCGTGTGAGTGATGTCACATCGCCTCCTGTGTAACTTTGCTGGAGGGGGATGGTCTCTTACACATAAACCAAAATTGTACCTGATCAGTTCCTTCACCCTTCCCCCCTTTGTGGACTCTGCGAGAGTAATGTAGCAGAGTTCAAAACTACATCTCAACATAACACTAATTTAACCCCCTGTAATGTACAACAGCCTGAAACAAAAATGCCTTTTTCCTGACAAACATTTGATCTTTACAATGACATAACTCATGTATGAAATCAAAAATAGAACAATTGTAGTTAGTTATTCAATAAAACAGAAAATATTATCTCTGATAACATTAATTACTGCAAACCAATAAACAGTATAACGGTGGGGGCACATACATTTTCAAAACCCCCGTGTCTCACAGTATCTGTAGTTTAATACATCTGAATTAACATCAAAACACATGAAATCTGATCACATCATAACACATAAATATCGTAACTTTTATAACCAACAGCGCTTGCGCAAAAGAGAAGAAATGTATTTTGGTTTGTAGACATTACTGATATATATATATATATATATATATCTCAGCAGTGCATATTGAGATCCCTTTGTCTCATCAGCCCTGCAGACTGCACCCAGTCAGACCCCCTCCTCCTCCTCCCAAACACAGCACACTTTAGGGGGGAGGGAGGGGGGTCACACACTCAAAGCTTCTCACAACTTCTCACAACTTCTCACAACTTCTCACAACTTCTCACAACTTCTCACAACTTAACACTTTCAATGCCGGCAAAACAACATACGTATCTGCAATCATTTATCACACCATTGTATAGAAATTATCTACGTTAATGTTTAACCGTACAATCTGACGGCCACCATCTCTATATTATGATGACGTGTTGTTTCATCAGTGAACTAGACTGGAACTTCTGTAAATAGAAAAAACACTACACTGGAACTTCTGTAAATAGAAAAAACACTACAAATCTGTAAATAGAAAAAACACTACAAATGACAAAATTAACAAGGTGATTATTTCATACTGATTTGGATGGACCGGGCGTGGCCACATCAGGGGCAGGGGGGGCAGCCTCTCCCATTGGAAACAGTGCGCAGGGGGTTTCCCACCAACAATGAGGACACACTCAACATGAGGTACGGACGCCATTACCGGGCGTCGGCTGGTCCTGTTTTCTAATACATACAATATGACACAAAGTCATACAAAATATCTATTTCAGCATTTAATGTTGTGTCCATTCATTTCAAGAACAAGATGACATTTCTTATCTCACTAGCAGCTGTTCTTCACCTCCCCCTTCTCTTGTCACACTAGTTGATTCTAAATTATACCATATGGGAATTTACTATAAGGTCATTTGCAACATTAAAACAACTACTACTTCTATAGCTTCCTTTGCTTTAAACTTTACTTTATAATATATGAATTTCCTCTGACAACCTCCTGCACTTTTACTTCAGTGTATTAACATTACATACATTTGTAGGCTCTTTGTTGCTTTCTAAAAGATGCTACAATCCATCTACTCCAATCTGCTTTGTCATTTGACTCTGTGTGGTTCTGGATTTACAATCCCCTAGTAAATTTACACCATTTTACTCTCGTTTGCCGTGACTGTTGCCCATAGCCCTGCTATGATGGAGGGGACTCATACCCTTCTCTCTCAGTTTTTATCTTCACTAACAAACACTATGGCTATTGGCTGTTAGGGAAAGTCCCACACTGCGTATCTCCTACGTACACTCTGTACACTATCCAACTGAGCCAAATTACAACCAACTAAACAATAATCCCACAAAGGATTTGCTCATTATATCATCTATATTTTTCCCGATCTAATCTTCCCGCTTTTCCCATTCCACATGCCTTCATTAACTGATTCGTTTCTTGCGTTGCCTTTTTACCTTCTCTTTCTGCTACTGCCTGTTTGGCTGTCAGTCCTTGTGGGTGCTCATCTCGTAATAGGAACACCAAGTTCCCCATAGTTATAAGTGGTCGCCTATGGGCAGACCCTAAGTTACGTAGGGGGTAATTTTAGACAGTTACTTATCCCTTCGAAACTTCTTAATAGGAACACCAAGTTCCTCATCTGACTGTAAGTGGTGGCCTTTTTTGGCACACCCTAAGTAATTCAAGGGGTAAGTTTCCTGATAGGCAAATTTCTTTCTTGCCTATTTTCGACAGTTACTTATCCACTTGATACTTCTTATTTTGTTACAGATTTTAGCTACTGACAGATGAATTTCTTTCTCATCTATTTTAGACAGTTCTAGTTTCCGTACTTACTCTACTCTGGCCAGAGGATCTTTCCCTTTCACAGTCCTTTTATAACTTTCCTCGTCTGAGACACCACTCAAGGAGATATCCTCCACACCATAACAGTAATATGACAAATATTCCTAATCCAAATAACAAGGCAAACGTAAAATCAAGCTGTTCTTGACATGCCGGATTATCAGATTGCAGAAAATTCTGGAATTTTGAGCTGAAAATCAGTGCATGATAATCCCCGCAAGTACCTCAATGCTGTACACACATTTTCGGTATTTTGCCGGATTATCAGATTGCACAAAATTTTCGATTTTCGGGCTAAAATTTAGCCTATCATAATCCCCGTAGTCACCTGAAGCATGTACACATGTTTCTGGTAATTTGCCGGATTATCGGAAGTTTTTTTCCAAAAACAATTTCCTTATTCTAAAATGCATTTGTGACACAAAACTGGGTTTCTACAACATTCATACAAATACTGCCATGGAGATCAGGCACTTTATCCTGAGGGTAGGATTACATATAGACTTGACCAGCTTTTTACACTAAAAACACCCTCATGTGGCCCCTCTATCCCTCAGGAGTACTACCGGGAAGGTGACCTACCAGACAGGAAGGTGCAGAGCAGAGTTTGTAAGAATTAAGTCTTCTTACCTTGCTGCAGCAGTGGTCTGCACGTTCCTTCGTCCGGGTGGTCGCCATTCAAGTCCCGGGAGATCCCCTAGGTGGGGTGCCGTCCTTCTGGTCAAGTCCCTGTTCGGGCGCCAATTTCTGTGATCGCAATTTGAGTCACGTTACGCCTTGATCTCCATGCAGGTTCAAATCAGGTGGGGGGGACGAGCTCGGAGAAGCAACAGATACACTGAGACGTTTCTCAAGGCAAAAATACTTCTGACTTTATTTGCAGAGACACAGAGTTTATATAGTAAAAATATCACATGACTACGTGCAGACACACATTAATCATTTACATTCTTGTGGTTTCTTCCCTTGTGATTTATGTCACAATGTACATTGTTCTTATCTCTAGTTGTTAATCTGGTGTCTGGTCCTTATCTTATCTTGGCTGTATGCACAGAACTCAAACATCAAACATCAAACATCAAACATCAAACAGACTCCTTTGTGTCTGGTAAGTCCTTGTAGGGCCCCAATTTCTACTATCTACAGAATGTCTGCAAATCTATTCCATTACCTTTCAATAATACCCAACATATATTCTAATACATGTTCTTCTCTTCAGCATTGCACTCATTGAGGTCCCAGATACATTATACATATATTTATTCCATAACAAGTGCAATGATGAAGAGAAGAACATGTATTAGAATATATGTTGGGTATTATTGAAAGGTAATGGAATAGATTTGCAGACATTCTGTAGATAGTAGAAATTGGGGCCCGTACAAGGACTTACCAGACACAAAGGAGTCTGTTTATATGATGTTTGAGTTCTGTGCATACAGCCAAGATAGATAAGGACCAGACACCAGATTAACAACTAGATGTAAGAGATAAGAACTATGTACATAGAGACATAAATCACGAGGGAAGAAACCACAAGAATGTAAATGATTCATGTGTGTCTGCACGTAGTTATGTGATATTTGTACTATATAAACTCTGTGTCTCTGCAAATAAAGTCAGAAGTATTTTTGCCTTGAGAAACGTCTCAGTGTGTCTTTGCTTCTCCGAGCTCGCACCCCCCCCCCACCTGATTTGAACCTGCATGGAGATCAAGGCGTAACGTGACCTCATTGCGATCACACACTCTCCTCTCTACATGTGTATACAGGGGTCATCCCTCATACCTCTCCCTGACCAGGTGGCCATCACACTCTCCTCTCTCTACATGTGTATACAGGGGTCATCCCTCATACATCTCCCTGACCAGGTGACCATCACACTCTCCTCTCTACATGTGTATACAGGAGTCATCCCTCATACATCTCCCTGACTAGGTGACCATCACACTCTCCTCTCTACATGTTGTGGCGAAACCGGGTCAGTGGGGGTCGGTTTACGCCAAGAGAATGTGGGCGATAGATTCAGGCGACACAGATTAACAGGGGACAAGCCACAGCGGCGCGTTTATTAACAGGGACAGACACACACAGAACCAATGCATCGCTGCTTCTCCCCTCTGGGCTGGATGGGACAGGCTACCTCACTATGGGGTCTCTCCACTGTACCTTTCATCCTTTGGGGTGTCTCCAGATCCTCCTTAGTTAGATGGGACTCCAGCACTTGTCCTCTATTACTGTCTCTAGGTCAGGTACCATCTCTGAGGTAGACAGCCCCTGCCTGCAGCTCACACTGCTATCTCATCCTCTCCTGGGCAGCAACTAACTCAGTTCTCCTCCAGCACCACGATATCCCTCACTCACCCCTCCCTCAGGAAACAGGCCCCCTCCTTTTTCTTATTTACATTAAACTAGTTCCCGCTCTCAGCCTGTGACTCACTCTCCTGCAGTGTAAGATTAACCCTAGAGGGGGAGGACAGTGAAGCAGCACTGAATACAATACAATATAAAACAACTGGTTATCAAACATAACGTAATGCAGTTTGAGGGGACATATCCCCATCTAGCACCGGGCGCCATCTAAGCTATGGCACCCGGATGGCGGGAGTGCGACGGTTTTCGGCAGGCTTAACCTGTATTTGGGTACAATGCCTGTAACCGTCACCCGTTCCGCCACAGACCTCCCCCAGCTTAGATCCAGAATCAGTCCTGCTGACCCTCTGTCGGGTCAGTGATGAGATCTGGGCCCGGTGCTGTCAGTCTCCGCCCATCAGTGTCCTGCTGCCGAGAGAGTCCATCAGCATTCCCGTGGTCCCGACCCTTTTTATGAGAGATGGTAAAGTTATAGGATTGTAAGGCCAGGCTCCACCGTAGTAAACGCCTATTGTCCCCGGTGGTTCGGTTCAACCAACTGAGAGGACTGTGGTCTGTGAATATTGTGAACTCCCTCCCATAAACGTAGGGCTGGAGCTTCTTTAGAGCCCACACGACAGCCAGCCACTCCTTCTCAATGGTTGCGTATGCCCTCTCCGGGTCCAGCAACTTCCGGGAGAGGTTCGCGACCGGGTGTTCGTGGCCCGCCTGGTCCACTTGGCTCAGTACCGCTCCCAACCCGACGTCTGAGGCATCGGTTTGGACTATGAACCGCCGGTGGAAGTCAGGGGCAGCCAGGACAGGGGAGGTGGAGACAGGGCAGTCTTAAGGCTCCCGAAGGCCGCCTCACAGTCAGGGGACCAGGGCATCAGTCGACTGAACCTTTTGGACTTCAAGTCGGTCAAGGGCTTGGCCAGGGTACTATATTGCGGGATGAATTTTCGGTAGTACCCTGTGACTCCCAGAAAGGCCCTAACCTGCTTCTGGTTGGCCGGCCGGGGCCAATGGAGAATGGCCTCCACCTTGGCCGGCTAGGGGCGGATCTGTCCGCTGCCCACTCGGTGCCCCAGGTAAGTGACTTCTGCCATCCCCATCTGGCACTTGTCGGGGCGGATGGTGAGGCCGGCATACCGGATGCGCTCCAGGATCTGCGCCACGTGCCCCAAGTGTTCCTCCCAAGTCTCGCTAAAGATAGCGATATCGTCCAGGTAGGCCTGGGCAAACTCCTGACACCCCACGAGGATCCGGTCGACCACCCTCTGGAAGGTCGCGGGGGCGTTCTTCATCCCGAACGGCATGCACGTAAATTCAAACAGGCCGAACGGGGTGATGAACGCCGAGCGCTCTTGGGCTTCCTTGGTCAGAGGAATCTGCCAGTAGCCCTTGCTGAGATCCAGAGTGGACACGAAGCGTGCCCCTCCCAGCCTATCGAGCAGCTCATCAATCCGGGGCATCGGATAGGCATCCGTAACGGTTACCTCGTTCAGCCGCCGGTAGTCTACACAGAACCTCGTGGTTTTGTCCTTCTTGGGGACCAACACAACGCCGGCGGCCCAAGGACTGTGAGATGGTACAATGACCCCCATCTCCAGCATTTCTTCTACTTCTTTTCTCATCGCGGTCAGCACTGAGGGAGCCACTCGGAACGCGGGCTGCCGCAGGGGTCGGGCTCCTCCAGTGTCGACCTCGTGAGCGACTAGGGAGGTACGTCCGGGGGACGCGGTGAACAGGGCCTCCTGGGCTGCTAACACCTCCCCCATCTCCCTACTCTGCAAGCGCGATAGCTGGACTTCAAGCTGCACATCTGACAGCCCTGTCTGGCGTCGGGCCTCTGCCAGTAGGTCAGGGATGCGGTCCACGTCAGGGTTGTCCATGGGCGGGCAGCATATCGCGACCGCTCCTACCTCCCTTACCACATAGGCCTTGAGCCGGTTTATGTGGTAGTTCCGTACCCGCTTTTCTGCCTTGTCGTGGGCTACTAGGTAGTTCGTCGTCCCCTGTCGCCCCACTACAGTGTACGGTCCAGCCCAATTGGCCTGCAACTTGTTGCCTCGTACTGGCGCGAGGACCAGTACCTTCTCCCCCACCCCCAGCTCTCGGGGTCGGGCACTACGGTTGTACTCGTCCCGTTGACGGCTTCGAGCTACTTCCAATCGCTGATGGGCCAAATCCATCAGCCGTTCTAGGCGCTCCCGCATTTGGCTCACATAGTCTACTACCGGGATCTCCGGGCTTGCAAACTTCCCTTCCCAACCTTCCCGGACTAAGTCCAAGGGTCCCCGGACCCGCCTCGCGAACAGCAACTCGAATGGGGAGTGCCCGGTAGACTCCTGCGGCACCTCTCGATAGGCAAAGAGAAGCTGCTGCAAGGAGCGGTCCCAGTCTCTCCCCTCCGAGTGGACGTATCGGAGTAGCAACTGCTTGAGGGTACCGTTGAACCTTTCACACAGTCCGTTCGTTTGGGGGTGGTAGGCGGTGGTTCTTAGAGAACTCACCCCGTGCCGATTCCAGAAGTCCTGCATGAGTTCTCCCTGGAATTGAGATCCCTGGTCTGTGAGTACCTCACGCGGGAACCCCACCCGGCTGAAGATGTCCATGAGTCCCTGGGCGACGTGCTCAGCATCTATGGAGGACAGAGCCACTGCGTCCGGGTATCTGGTAGCGAAGTCTACCAGGGTTAGGATGTAATGCTTTCCCCCTCGGCTGGGGGGATTAATGGGGCCAACCAGATCTATGGCCACCCGCTGGAAGGGCTCTCGGATGAGGGGCAGCTGCCTGAGTGGAACCTTGCGCGGGGCCCCCGCCACCCGTTGGCAGACAGGGCATGAAGCTTGGTACCGCCGCACATCCTCAGTCAGCCCTGGCCAAAAGAAAGCCTTCGAGAGCCGGCCCCTGGTGGACCTGGTCCCAGTGTGACCCGCCGCGGGTATATCGTGGGCCAGGGCTAACAGTCGTGCACGGTAGGCTTGGGGAACAATCAGCTGTTTGGAGGCGGTCCAGGGCGACTCGGGCTTGGTCGGGGCTTCGACTGATTAAAAAAAAAAAAAGTATACAAAATCCTTTTATTAGCGATCAAATGATCGGTTTGTGAAGTCACC
This sequence comes from Rhinoderma darwinii, assembly GCF_050947455.1. Lineage (NCBI taxonomy): Eukaryota > Metazoa > Chordata > Amphibia > Anura > Rhinodermatidae > Rhinoderma > Rhinoderma darwinii. The sequence goes on from NC_134689.1 coordinate 431,190,314, forward strand.
TAGTGGGACTAAAAAGATATGAAATATAGTGAAATAAAATGTATTTAAAAAAGAAAAAAAAACAAAAAAGAAAAACGGTGCTCAGTAAAAAAAAAAAATAGAACAATTTTTTTCCTTTAAAAGATTTATTTTGTAAAAGTTTAAAACCCCCCCAAAAAAAGCATTGACATGGTATTAACACGATCGTAACGACCTGAACAATGAAGTTATTTAAACCACATGAACGCCGTAACAAAAACCCCACAAAAATTACCATAAAAAAGCTGCCCCCAAAAAAGTTGATCAATAAGTCCCACGTACCCCATAATGGCACCAATAAAAACGACATCTTGATTCGCAAAAAATAAGCCAACACACGGCCGCCTCGTCAGAAAAATAAAAAAGTTGTGACTCTTGCATTGCGGCGTAAAAAAACCGATTATTTTTCCATGAAATTGTGCGACATAAAAAAAACCTACAGAATACATATTTGGTATCGCCTTTATCATACCAACCCATAGAAACCCTATGAAAAATATAACTCGTCCCGACACCCGGACCCCGAACCGATCAGCTGTTCCTGCTGGATCATACAGGGTTCGGTGCCGGAAGCAGATAGCTCCAGTCGCAGTATAGTGGCCATGCTGGGGTACTGCAGCTCTGCTCCTATTCATTTCAATACTGCACGGCCGCTACACTGTGACCGGAGCCTTCTGCTTCTGGCACCGACCATCACATACCTCCCGGAGGCAGTCGGTACAGCTGTTCATTCGGGGTCCGGGTGTCAGACCCCCACCGATCATATACCGATGACCTATCCTGAAGATATGTCATCAGTATAAAAAAACACCCCGTGCCTGGACAACCCCTTTAAGACCAAACCAGACCTGGGCGTTAAGGAGTTAAAGTGGTATTATCACAATGTTAATCATGCCTCATTTCCCCAAGTTGTAAAATAATAAATAATTGGCATTATTAGCTATATGCAAAAAAAGTAAAAGGTTCCACAGAGGTGACATGGACCTTACACTCCCCACATTTATTCCAGGACCTCAGTTACCTGCTTAGACCTGAGCTACAATCCATAGTGATCGACCTAGATCAACGAGAGATCAACTGATCATGTGATCCGTTTATTAACCGGCTTACAAGTACTTGTGATCGATCCTGACACACAGTTACCCCTATTCCTCATCAAGATGGGCCGCATTTTTGATAGGGAAGGTACTTAAAGGGGCTTTCCACTTAAAATCCAAAACCTACCAACAAGTAGATATAATATCGGAGCCCTTGAATTATTCTTTTCCTATAAAAAAAAAAAATTAAAAACAATTTCTCCAGCCGTTCCTTGGTTAACCCTTTGTTATAGGAAGAGGCCGCCACTACAGATCCAATAGAGGTTGTCACGCATGTTTTCTTGATCTGCCTGGTGATACATTGATACTTTGTTGCCCTTTTATTGCTACATTTTCTTGCCAAGCAAAACAGCTGACACCTCCCCTGAGAATATTCTAATGATCGGTATAATGTACGGCGCTATATCCTAGAAGAACAGCATCGTGTTGGAGAATGATAGGAGTGTTACATCTCAAGGCTTCTTGGTGGGTCATCTTGGGGTCTTTGCTTCCCGTGAAGGGTCTCACCTGTCTGACGTGCAGCTCGTGTGATTGCGATGTGGGATCTGCAGAGATCTTTGTGCCTGAAAATCGACAGCTTTTTATAAGAGACTTATTTACCCGGGGGGGATAATCAAGGCCCCGGAGCGCAGGCGACGACTAACACGGGAACTATCATTAATTATGTGGTTCATTTTACTCGGTTCAGTTATTCTTATTATGTATATAATTTCTATACAGAGATAAAACGTGATAAATTATATATGATGTACGTTATACACTGTATGTTCTATTATCTGTTCTTTATTTTCTTCCTTCTTAGCTCGAGTGGCCTACTTTTTGTATTGCCCCCATTACTATAGCCAGCTCAGGGGTCTTTCTTCAGGTGAGAAGTTCGTGAGGAAACCAGAAAACTCGGATCCACACTGTCACCTGAGAGGTGAGGGCAGATCTGTATGAAGGATGACCCTTGTGTCCAGGGCTGGAATCAGGTTGGTGGAGGCCCAAAGGAAATAATTTGGCGAGGGCCCCTATATCACTTGCAGAACCCAGACTACCTAACCTCTTATAGTAGAGGCCGTCTCTAAAATCTATAGAAGGTATGGGGATAGCCAAGTCAATGAATCACTTGGACTTAAAAATAGAGAGCCACACATGTTCCTATCTACCGCTTAGTAGAACCATCCTCCAGCCATCAGGGTTTTCTCAGTTTTTTGGAGAGGTGGGGGTCGCAAAAGTAAGCACTGTTGTAATGTCCGTGGCTGCGGGCTGTCAGCTCCAATCCCCTACTGAAAGCCGCAACCACGAGTTGGCAAGGCTAGCCCCAGCCTCCTCCTCAGGTGATGCCAGTGCTCACTTCCACTCACCTCAGTTGGATCCCGGTGGGTGCTCGCGCACGCTCATGCCCGCTCTTAAAGAGGCAGCGCTCGTACCGGACTTTTGCTGAACTTTGACCCGTGAGTACCCTTGACTATAAGAGGGGTCCAGCCCCCTGCTTCTACGCCTAAGAGTTGTTGATGTTTCCTAGTTTGTCTATGTGATGGGCTCCTACTGTGTTACCTGTTCCTCTATCTGTTCCAGTTCCTTGCATTGCATACCATCCTGGTCTAGCACTGTGCTGTGCCAAAGTCGTGTCATGCTGCCTCCACGTCTGACCTGCTTCACCTCGCCTGACGTCTACCGGCTGCCTAGTCCTAACCGAGCCTGCCCTGCTGCTGTCTGCGCTGAAACAGAGGTATACAGAGGTCATCCCTCATACATCTCCCTGACCAGGTGACCATCACACTCTCCTCTCTACATGTGTATACAGAGGTCATCCCTCATACATCTCCCTGACCAGGTGACCATCACACTCTCCTCTCTACATGTGTATACAGGGGTCATCCCTCATACATCTCCCTGACCAGGTGACCATCACACTCTACTCTCTACATGTGTATACAGGAGTCATCCCTCATACATCTCCCTGACCAGGTGACCATCACACTCTCCTCTCTACATGTGTATACAGAGGTCATCCCTCATACATCTCCCTGACCAGGTGACCATCACACTCTCCTCTCTACATGTGTATACAGAGGTCATCACTCATACATCTCCTTGACCAGGTAACCATCACACTCTCGTCTCTACATGTGTATACAGGGAACATCCCTCTTACATTTCCATGATCAGGTGGCCATCACACTCTCCTCTCTACATGTGTATACAGGGGGTCATCCCTCATACATCTCCCTGACCAGGTGGCCATCACACTCTCCTCTCTACATGTGTATACAGGGGTCATCCCTCATACATCTCCCTGACCAGGTGACCATCACACTCTCCTCTCTACATGTGTATACAGGAGTCATACCTCATACATCTCCATGACCAGGTGGCCATCACACTCCCCTCTCTACATGTGTATACAGGGGTCATCCCTCATATATCTCCCTGACCAGGTGGCCATCACACTCCCCTCTCTACATGTGTATACAGGGGTCATCCCTCATACATCTCCCTGACCAGGTGACCATCACACTCTCCTCTCTACATGTGTATACAGGGATCATCCCTCGTACATCTCCATGACCAGGTGGCCATCACACTCTCCTCTCTCTACATGTGTATACAGGGGTCATCCCTCATACACCTCCCTGACCAGGTGGCCATCACACTCTCCTCTCTACATGTGTATACAGGGGTCATTCCTCATACATCTCCATGACCAGGTGGCCATTACACTCTCCTCTCTACATGTGTATACAGGGGTCATCCCTCATACATCTCCCTGACCAGGTGACCATCACACTCTCCTCTCTACATGTGTATATAGAGGTCATCCCTCATACATCTCCCTGACCAGGTGATCATCACACTCTACTCTCTACATGTGTATACAGGGGTCATCCCTCATATATCTCCATGACCAGGTGACCATCACACTCTCCTCTCTACATGTGTATACAAGGGTCATCCCTCATACATCTCCCTGACCAGGTGACCATCACACTCTCCTCTCTACATGTGTATACAGGGGTCATCCCTCATACATCTCCCTGACCAGGTAACCATCACACTCTCCTCTCTACATGTGTATACAGGGGTCATCCCTCATACATCTCCCTGACCAGGTGACCATCACACTCTCCTCTCTACATGTGTATACAAGGTTCATCCCTCATACATCTCCCTGACCAGGTGACCATCACACTCTACTCTTTACATGTGTATACAGGGGTCATCCCTCATACATCTCGCTGACCAGGTGGCCATCACACTCTCCTCTCTACATGTGTCTACAGGAGTCATCCCTCATACATTTCCCTGACCAGGTGACCATCACACTCTCCTCTCTACATGTGTATACAGGGGGTCATCCCTCATACATCTCCCTGACCAGGTAACCATCACACTCTCCTCTCTACATGTGTATACAGGAGTCATCCCTCATACATCTCCCTGACCAGGTGACCATCTCACTCTCCTCTCTACATGTGTATACAGGAGTCATACCTCATACATCTCCATGACCAGGTGGCCATCACACTCTCCTCTCTACATGTGTATACAGGGGTCATCCCTCATACATCTCCCTGACCAGGTGACCATCTCACTCTCCTCTCTACATGTGTATACAGGGGTCATCCCTCATACATCTCCCTGACCAGGTGACCATCTCACTCTCCTCTCTACATGTGTATACAGGAGTCATACCTCATACATCTCCATGACCAGGTGGCCATCACACTCTCCTCTCTACATGTGTATACAGGGGTCATCCCTCATACATCTCCCTGACCAGGTGACCATCTCACTCTCCTCTCTACATGTGTATACAGGGATCATCCCTCATACATCTCCCTGACCAGGTGACCATCACACTCTCCTCTCTACATGTGTATACAGGGGTCATCCCTCATACATCTCCCTGACCAGGTGACCATCACACTCTCCTCTCTACATGTGTATACAGGGGTCATCCCTCATACATCTCCCTGACCAGGTGACCATCACACTCTCCTCTCTACATGTGTATACAGGGATCATCCCTCATACATCTCCCTGACCAGGTGACCATCACACTCTCCTCTCTACATGTGTATACAGGGGTCATCCCTCATACATCTCCCTGACCAGGTGACCATCACACTCTCCTCTCTACATGTGTATACAGGGGTCATCCCTCATACATCTCCCTGACCAGGTGACCATCACACTCTCCTCTCTACATGTGTATACAGGAGTCATCCCTCATACATTTCCCTGACCAGGTGACCATCACACTCTCCTCTCTAAATGTGTATACAGGGATCATTGCTCATACATCTCCCTGACCAGGTGGCCATCACACTCTCTTCTCTCTACATGTGTATACAGAGGTCATCCCTCATACAGCTCCCTGACCAGGTGATCATCACACTCTCCTCTCTACATATGTATACAGGGGTCATCCCTCATACATCTCCCTGACTAGGTGACCATCACACTCTCCTCTCTACATGTGTATACAGGGATCATCCCTCATACATCTCCCTGACCAGGTGACCATCACACTCTCCTCTCTACATGTGTATACAGGGGTCATCCCTCATACATCTCCCTGACCAGGTGACCATCACACTCTCCTCTCTACATGTGTATACAGGGGTCATCCCTCATACCTCTCCCTGACCAGGTGGCCATCACACTCTCCTCTCTCTACATGTGTATACAGGGGTCATCCCTCATACATCTCCCTGACCAGGTGACCATCACACTCTCCTCTCTACATGTGTATACAGGAGTCATCCCTCATACATCTCCCTGACTAGGTGACCATCACACTCTCCTCTCTACATGTTGTGGCGAAACCGGGTCAGTGGGGGTCGGTTTACGCCAAGAGAATGTGGGCGATAGATTCAGGCGACACAGATTAACAGGGGACAAGCCACAGCGGCGCGTTTATTAACAGGGACAGACACACACAGAACCAATGCATCGCTGCTTCTCCCCTCTGGGCTGGATGGGACAGGCTACCTCACTATGGGGTCTCTCCACTGTACCTTTCATCCTTTGGGGTGTCTCCAGATCCTCCTTAGTTAGATGGGACTCCAGCACTTGTCCTCTATTACTGTCTCTAGGTCAGGTACCATCTCTGAGGTAGACAGCCCCTGCCTGCAGCTCACACTGCTATCTCATCCTCTCCTGGGCAGCAACTAACTCAGTTCTCCTCCAGCACCACGATATCCCTCACTCACCCCTCCCTCAGGAAACAGGCCCCCTCCTTTTTCTTATTTACATTAAACTAGTTCCCGCTCTCAGCCTGTGACTCACTCTCCTGCAGTGTAAGATTAACCCTAGAGGGGGAGGACAGTGAAGCAGCACTGAATACAATACAATATAAAACAACTGGTTATCAAACATAACGTAATGCAGTTTGAGGGGACATATCCCCATCTAGCACCGGGCGCCATCTAAGCTATGGCACCCGGATGGCGGGAGTGCGACGGTTTTCGTCAGGCTTAACCTGTATTTGGGTACAATGCCTGTAACCGTCACCCGTTCCGCCACAGACCTCCCCCAGCTTAGATCCAGAATCAGTCCTGCTGACCCTCTGTCGGGTCAGTGATGAGATCTGGGCCCGGTGCTGTCAGTCTCCGCCCATCAGTGTCCTGCTGCCGAGAGAGTCCATCAGCATTCCCGTGGTCCCGACCCTTTTTATGAGAGATGGTAAAGTTATAGGATTGTAAGGCCAGGCTCCACCGTAGTAAACGCCCATTGTCCCCGGTGGTTCGGTTCAACCAACTGAGAGGACTGTGGTCTGTGAATATTGTGAACTCCCTCCCATAAACGTAGGGCTGGAGCTTCTTTAGAGCCCACACGACAGCCAGCCACTCCTTCTCAATGGTTGCGTATGCCCTCTCCGGGTCCAGCAACTTCCGGGAGAGGTTCGCGACCGGGTGTTCGTGGCCCGCCTGGTCCACTTGGCTCAGTACCGCTCCCAACCCGACGTCTGAGGCATCGGTTTGGACTATGAACCGCCGGTGGAAGTCAGGGGCAGCCAGGACAGGGGAGGTGGAGACAGGGCAGTCTTAAGGCTCCCGAAGGCCGCCTCACAGTCAGGGGACCAGGGCATCAGTCGACTGAACCTTTTGGACTTCAAGTCGGTCAAGGGCTTGGCCAGGGTACTATATTGCGGGATGAATTTTCGGTAGTACCCTGTGACTCCCAGAAAGGCCCTAACCTGCTTCTGGTTGGCCGGCCGGGGCCAATGGAGAATGGCCTCCACCTTGGCCGGCTAGGGGCGGATCTGTCCGCTGCCCACTCGGTGCCCCAGGTAAGTGACTTCTGCCATCCCCATCTGGCACTTGTCGGGGCGGATGGTGAGGCCGGCATACCGGATGCGCTCCAGGATCTGCGCCACGTGCCCCAAGTGTTCCTCCCAAGTCTCGCTAAAGATAGCGATATCGTCCAGGTAGGCCTGGGCAAACTCCTGACACCCCACGAGGATCCGGTCGACCACCCTCTGGAAGGTCGCGGGGGCGTTCTTCATCCCGAACGGCATGCACGTAAATTCAAACAGGCCGAACGGGGTGATGAACGCCGAGCGCTCTTGGGCTTCCTTGGTCAGAGGAATCTGCCAGTAGCCCTTGCTGAGATCCAGAGTGGACACGAAGCGTGCCCCTCCCAGCCTATCGAGCAGCTCATCAATCCGGGGCATCGGATAGGCATCCGTAACGGTTACCTCGTTCAGCCGCCGGTAGTCTACACAGAACCTCGTGGTTTTGTCCTTCTTGGGGACCAACACAACGCCGGCGGCCCAAGGACTGTGAGATGGTACAATGACCCCCATCTCCAGCATTTCTTCTACTTCTTTTCTCATCGCGGTCAGCACTGAGGGAGCCACTCGGAACGCGGGCTGCCGCAGGGGTCGGGCTCCTCCAGTGTCGACCTCGTGAGCGACTAGGGAGGTACGTCCGGGGGACGCGGTGAACAGGGCCTCCTGGGCTGCTAACACCTCCCCCATCTCCCTACTCTGCAAGCGCGATAGCTGGACTTCAAGCTGCACATCTGACAGCCCTGTCTGGCGTCGGGCCTCTGCCAGTAGGTCAGGGATGCGGTCCACGTCAGGGTTGTCCATGGGCGGGCAGCATATCGCGACCGCTCCTACCTCCCTTACCACATAGGCCTTGAGCCGGTTTATGTGGTAGTTCCGTACCCGCTTTTCTGCCTTGTCGTGGGCTACTAGGTAGTTTGTCGTCCCCTGTCGCCCCACTACAGTGTACGGTCCAGCCCAATTGGCCTGCAACTTGTTGCCTCGTACTGGCGCGAGGACCAGTACCTTCTCCCCCACCCCCAGCTCTCGGGGTCGGGCACTACGGTTGTACTCGTCCCGTTGACGGCTTCGAGCTACTTCCAATCGCTGATGGGCCAAATCCATCAGCCGTTCTAGGCGCTCCCGCATTTGGCTCACATAGTCTACTACCGGGATCTCCGGGCTTGCAAACTTCCCTTCCCAACCTTCCCGGACTAAGTCCAAGGGTCCCCGGACCCGCCTCGCGAACAGCAACTCGAATGGGGAGTGCCCGGTAGACTCCTGCGGCACCTCTCGATAGGCAAAGAGAAGCTGCTGCAAGGAGCGGTCCCAGTCTCTCCCCTCCGAGTGGACGTATCGGAGTAGCAACTGCTTGAGGGTACCGTTGAACCTTTCACACAGTCCGTTCGTTTGGGGGTGGTAGGCGGTGGTTCTTAGAGAACTCACCCCGTGCCGATTCCAGAAGTCCTGCATGAGTTCTCCCTGGAATTGAGATCCCTGGTCTGTGAGTACCTCACACGGGAACCCCACCCGGCTGAAGATGTCCATGAGTCCCTGGGCGACGTGCTCAGCATCTATGGAGGACAGAGCCACTGCGTCCGGGTATCTGGTAGCGAAGTCTACCAGGGTTAGGATGTAATGCTTTCCCCCTCGGCTGGGGGGATTAATGGGGCCAACCAGATCTATGGCCACCCGCTGGAAGGGCTCTCGGATGAGGGGCAGCTGCCTGAGCGGAACCTTGCGCGGGGCCCCCGCCACCCGTTGGCAGACAGGGCATGAAGCTTGGTACCGCCGCACATCCTCAGTCAGCCCTGGCCAAAAGAAAGCCTTCGAGAGCCGGCCCCTGGTGGACCTGGTCCCAGTGTGACCCGCCGCGGGTATATCGTGGGCCAGGGCTAACAGTCGTGCACGGTAGGCTTGGGGAACAATCAGCTGTTTGGAGGCGGTCCAGGGCGACTCGGGCTTGGTCGGGGCTTCGACCCGGTACAACAGCCCGTTGTCCCACTGGAACCCTGCCTGGGCCCCTCCACTGGGTGGTCGATCGGCCAGGCTACGGGCAGAGGACAGGGAAGGATCCGTATGCTGGGCCTCCCTAAAAGCGACCCTATCCACCTCCCCCAGGTCTGTCGGGGGGTTCGTCGGGTCGGTCAGTTGTGAGGCGTCAGGGCCTTGGGTTCTTACCACCGGCGGTTCGGGGAGCGGGGCTTCCGGGAGAGGAGCCTCGGTTGTGGAGGCCGGTAAAGGTTCTCCCGGGCTTGGCTGCGGGTCACGGCCCCCGCGAACTGACTTGTGAGACCGTTCCCAAGGTCGTTCCCCAATAAGACATCGGCGGGGAGATCCGGCATGAGCCCGACTTTGACCTCCCCTTTTCCGGGGCACCAGTCCAGGTAGACTCTGGCGCGGGGAATGGACCGCTGCTGTACGTCCGCCAGGGCAATCCGGGCTAATCGCTGGGGAAGAACCTTAGCCTGGGGAACCAGGTCCGCTCTTACCAGGGTGAGGGATGCCCCCGAGTCACGGAGTCCTTGGATGGTGCGGCGTCCCAGCACCACGGGCTGTCGGTGGCCCTGCATGTTTGCAGGGACCTGGTTCATCACGAGGCTCGCAAGCTCTATGTGGTAGACCACCTCCTCCACCTCTGGTGCATCTAGGAGGTGGTCACACTCATCGGGGTCGCCCGCCTCCGGGCAAAAGGCGACCCGGGTTGGGGTTGGTTTGGGAAAGGGCACCGTTGATTGGGCCAGGGGGCAGTCCCGTCGGATGTGCCCCGGCTGGTGGCACCCATAAAACTGGCGGAAGTGCGTAGGGCCGCGGACCCTTTGAGGGATCGGGGCGGCCGTAGGCTGCGGCTGGGGTCTCATCGAAGTTGGCCAGGGAAGTTTCGCTATTTTGGTAGGGGCTCGGAGCTCTCGGCGTTGTTCCTGGCGCGGAAGGCTTCTCCACTGGGGTCGGTGGGCCAAGAACTTGTCGGCCAGAGTGGCGGCATCTTCAGGGGTGCTGGGGTGGCGGTCCGCGACCCAGGCACGAACGGGGACCTCCATCCTGGAGAGGAGTTGATCCAAAATGAGGAGGTCCTCCAGGGCCTCCCGACTGAAGGCCTTCTTCCCCTCGGCCCACCTGGAGCAGCTTAAGCGGAGCTGGGCTGCCAGTTCCACATGGGTACCCTGGCCGGCGAGCGTCAAATTAAGGAACCGCTCTCTGTAAGTCTCTGGGGTGATTGCATACCTCTTCAGCAGGGCGTCCGGGAGGCAACCGTAGTCCCGTCCATCCTCTGGACCTAGGCTCCGGTAGACTTCAAGGGCCCTCCCTTGCAGGCTGGGCCCCACGTAGCGAGCCCATTCGGTGGTGGGGATGTCATGCACCTGTAGCTGTGTCTCCAGCATGGATATCCGTGGACGAAGAATCCAACTTAGGGAGATCGTTGTATCGTAGTTGGGGTCTTCGGGGCCCGGCAGGGATTAAGGGTTGTTGGTTCTGGGGGTGCCACTGCACGGGCCACGGCCCCAACGATGATCAGGCGCTCGGCCTCGGAGCTTTGAGACCCCAGAGCGGTCAGCAGATCCCCCATCCGCAGGGCCTGGGCGTCCGAGATGGCGCTACGGCCGGTTCTCTGGCGACTGGCCGGTTCTTCGGGGCAGTATTCAACGTCACCCTCGGCCATCTCTCCCATCTCGGCCGGGTTCGCCTGGTCCCAGGCTTGGAGCTTCTCAATCAGCCTATCCTTGATGTCGCGGGACGAGAAAGCAATACGCCGGAACCGGCACAGCTCTTGGAGTGTAATTCGGAGGTAGCTGCCATAGGGGACATCCTCTGCTCCGCCGGGAGGATCCATAGAGTCAGGCTCCATGACTGGGGATTTAGGTGCCTGTGGTCCCCCTGTACTGCAGCACGTGTGGCAGTCCGCCCTTGAGGTCTGGTCGCAAAGCGCCGGATGGTACCAGGATACCTATCCCCTGCCGCTTCCCCTGGAACGGGCTGAATCTATCCCACCGCTGCCACCAAATGTGGCGAAACCGGGTCAGTGGGGGTCGGTTTACGCCAAGAGAATGTGGGCGATAGATTCAGGCGACACAGATTAACAGGGGACAAGCCATAGCGGCGCGTTTATTAACAGGGACAGACACACACAGAACCAATGCATCGCTGCTTCTCCCCTCTGGGCTGGATGGGACAGGCTACCTCACTATGGGGTCTCTCCACTGAACCTTTCATCCTTTGAGGTGTCTCCAGATCCTCCTTAGTTAGATGGGACTCCAGCACTTGTCCTCTGTTACTGTCCCTAGGTCAGGTACCATCTCTGAGGTAGACAGCCCCTGCCTGCAGCTCACACTGCTATCTCATCCTCTCCTGGGCAGCAACTAACTCAGTTCTCCTCCAGCACCACGATATCCCTCACTCACCCCTCCCTCAGGAAACAGGCCCCCTCCTTTTCCTTATTTACATTAAACTAGTTCCCGCTCTCAGCCTGTGACTCACTCTCCTGCAGTGTAAGATTAACCCTAGAGGGGGAGGACAGTGAAGCAGCACTGAATACAATACAATATAAAACAACTGGTTATCAAACATAACGTAATGCAGTTTGAGGGGACATATCCCCATCTAGCACCGGGCGCCATCTAAGCTATGGCACCCGGATGGCGGGAGTGCGACGGTTTTCGGCAGGCTTAACCTGTATTTGGGTACAATGCCTGTAACCGTCACCCGTTCCGCCACACATGTGTATACAGGGGTCATCCCTCATACATCTCCCTGACCAGGTGACCATCACACTCTCCTCTCTACATGTGTATACAGGGGGTCATCCCCCATACATCCTCCTCCAGTCCCTCTCCCCTCACACCTCCTCCAGTCCCTCTCCCCCAGTCCAGTCCCTCTCTCCAGCGGTCACTAGTCACCTGACTAAAATATTTAACCTCTCTCTTTCCTCTGGCCCTCCTTTTAGATTAGTCATCAGAATAAGATTCCCTCACACTCCTTCTCTTCATGTCCGTCATACACTCCTAAGCAGCACGCCCGCCGTATCTATCATAACTCCTAAGCAGCACGCCCGCTCTCTCTATCATAACTCCTAAGCAGCACGCCCGCTCTCTCTATCATAACTCCTAAGCAGCACTCCCGCTGTCTCTATCATAACTCCTAAGCAGCACGCCCGCTGTCTCTATCATAACTCCTAAGCAGCACGCCCGCCGTCTCTACCATAACTCCTAAGCAGCACGCCCGCTCTCTCTATCATAACTCCTAAGCAGCACGCCCGCTCTCTCTATCATAACTCCTAAGCAGCACGCCCGCTGTCTCTATCATAACTCCTAAGCAGCACGTCCGTTGTCTCTACCATCACTCCTAAGCAGCACGCCCGCTGTCTCTATCATAACTCCTAAGCAGCACGCCCGCCGTCTCTACCATAACTCCTAAGCAGCACGCCCGCCGTCTCTACCATAACTCCTAAGCAGCACGCCCGCCGTATCTATCATAACTCCTAAGCAGCACTCCCGCTGTCTCTATCATAACTCCTAAGCAGCACGCCCGCTCTCTCTATCATAACTCCTAAGCAGCACGCCCGCTGTCTCTATCATAACTCCTAAGCAGCACGCCCGCTGTCTCTATCATAACTCCTAGGCAGGACGCCCGCTGTCTCTGGGTTATTTTTGACTCAGATCTTTCCTTTACTCCTCACATACAATCACTTTCACGCTCCTGTCATTTTCACCTCAAAAACATCTCCAGAATCCACTCTTTTCTTACGGTGGAAACCGCCAAATCTCTCATTGTATCCTCAATGCAGCAGCCAGGCTCATCTTTATGACCAACCGCTACACCAACAGCTCTACCCTGTGGCAGTCAATGCACCAATGTCTCTACCCTGTGCCAGTCACTACACCAACGTCTCTACCCTGTGCCAGTCACTGCACCAATGCCTCTACCCTGTGCCAGTCACTGCACCAACGCCTCTACCCTGTGCCAGTCACTGCACCAACGCCTCTACCCTGTGCCAGTCACTACACCAACGCCTCTACCCTGTGCCAGTCACTGCACCAACGTCTCTACCCTGTGCCAGTCACTGCACCAACGCCTCTACCCTGTGCCAGTCACTACACCAACGCCTCTCCCCTGTGCCAGTCACTACACCAACGCCTCTACCCTGTGCCAGTCACTGCACGGGTTGCCCATCCCATTCTGAACTAAATTCAAACGTATTACTCTCACCCACAAAGCTCTCCACAGTGCTGCACCTCCTTACATCTCCTCCCTCATCTCTGTCTACCCCCCTACTCGGGCTCTACGTTCTGCCAACGACCTTAGATTAAAATCCTCCATAATACGAACCTCCCACTACCGTCTCCAGGATTTTTCTCGTGCTGCCCCGTCCTCTGGAATGCGCTACCCCAGACAATCCGATTAATTCCCAATATCCACAGTTTTAAACGTGCCCTGAAAACACATTTATTTAGACTGGCCGATAACATTCCCTAATCTGACTCCTTTCCATGGCCCTCCTTTTAGATTAGTCATCAGAATAAGATTCCCTCGCACTCCTTCTCTTCATGTCCGTCATACACGGATACTGACGGGTGACCGGCTCATGCAGCTTTATGTTACCACCCATGTGTATAAAAATGGCCGTACCATTGTACAGAACAAACACTGTTACACTTCGTGTCTCCCTTATGCCCTCATAGATTGTAAGCTCTTGTGATCAGCGTCCTCCTCCTCTCCTCATAGATTGTAAGCTCTTGTGATCAGCGTCCTCCTCCTCTCCTCATAGATTGTAAGCTCTTGCGAGCAGGGTCCTCACTCCTCATAGATTGTAAGCTCTTGTGATCAGTGTCCTCACTCCTCCTCTCCTCATAGATTGTAAGCTCTTGTGATCAGGGTCCTCACTCCCCAGGTTTGAATTGTAAATGAACTCTGTCACTATGTAATGTCTGATATTGTTTGTTTCATGTTCCCTCTAAAGTGTAAAGTGCTGCGTAATATGTTGGCGCTATATAAATAAAGATTATTATTAAAGCCGTAACTTTTTTATTTTTCCGGCGATGCAGCGTTTCTTTTGTGGGACGACTTTGTTTTTATCGTCACCATTTTGGAGTACATGCTATAGACACCCCGCGATCGCAGCGGCTGGAACTAAAAAAGTTAAAATAATTTTTAATAAAAATTAATTACAAAAAGTGATACAACACACACTGATAGGAATTTTTTAAATAAAAATATCTATCAGCCTTTAACTTCATCCAATAGTTCTGGATAATTGGCTTGTTTATAATTTACAGTAATTAATGATAATTGTCAGGAGCTCGAGAAGAAGAATCCAACCGGGAACCCATCTACTATAAATACTCCCAGGACTAACAGTCATAACAGGTGATGAGGACCCCGGCTGTGATGAATCCAGTCCATATAGGCGAGAACCACACACGACCCGTCACCCACACAGGTCAGAGTCGCACACAGGTCACAGTCGCACACAGGTCAGAGTCGCACACAGGTCAGAGTCCCACACGAGCCGTCACCCACACAGGACAGAGTCCCACACGAGCCGTCACCCACACAGGTCAGAGTCCCACACGAGCCGTCACCCACACAGGACAGAGTCCCACACGAGCCGTCACCCACACAGGTCAGAATCGCACACAGGTCAGAGTCGCACACAGGTCAAAGTCGCACACAGGTCAGAGTCGCACACAGGTCAGAGTCGCACACAGGTCAGAGTCGCACACAGGTCAGAGTCGCACACAGGTCAGAGTCGCACACAGGTCAGAGTCGCACACAGGTCAGAGTCGCACACAGGTCAGAGTCGCACACAGGTCAGAGTCGCACACAGGTCAGAGTCACACACAGGTCAGAGTCGCACACAGGTCAGAGTCGCACACAGGTCAGAGTCCCACACGAGCCGTCACCCAGACAGGACAGAGCCCCACACGAGCCGTCACCCAGACAGGACAGAGCCCCACACGAGCCGTCAACCACACAGGTCAGAGCCCCACACGCGCCGTCAATCACACAGGTCTGAGCCCCACACGAGCCGTCACCCACACAGGTCTGAGCCCCACACGAGCTGTCACCCACACAGGTCAAAGCCCCACACGAGCTGTCACCCACACAGGTCAGGGTCCCACACTGGTCAGGGTCCCACACGAGCCGTCACCCACACAGGTCAGAATCCCACACGAGACGTTACCCACACAGGTCAGAATCCCACACAGGTCAGAGTCGCACACGAGCCGTCACCCACACAGGTCAGAGTCGCACACAGGTCAGAGTCGCACACAGGTCAGAGTCGCACACAGGTCAGAGTCGCACACGAGCCGTAACCCACACAGGTCAGAATCCCACACGAGCCGTCACCCACACAGGTCAGAGTCGCACACAGGTCAGAGTCGCACACAGGTCAGAGTCGCACACAGTTCAGAGTCGCACACAGGTCAGAGTCGCACACAGGTCAGAGTCCCACACGAGCCGTCACCCACACAGGACAGAGCCCCACACGAGCCGTCACCCACACAGGTCTGAGCCCCACACGAGCCGTCACCCACACAGGTCAGGGTCCCACACAGGTCAGAGTCCCACACGAGCCGTCACCCACACAGGTCAGAGTCCCACACGAGCCGTCAACCACAAAGGACAGAGCCCCACACGAGCCGTCACCCACACAGGTCAGAGTCGCACACAGATCAGAGTCGCACACCGGTCAGAGTCGCACACAGGTCAGAGTCGCACACAGGTCAGAGTCGCACACAGGTCAGAGTCGCACACAGGTCAGAGTCGCACACAGGTCAGAGTCGCACACGAGCCGTCACCCAGACAGGACAGAGCCCAAAACGAGCCGTCAACCACACAGGACAGAGTCCCAAACGAGCCGTCAACCACACAGGTCAGAGCCCCACACGAGCCGTCACCCACACAGGTCTGAGACCCACACGAGCGTCACCCACACAGGTCAGGGTCCCACACAGGTCAAGGTCCCACACGAGCCGTCACCCACACAGGTCAGAATCCCACACGAGCCGTCACCCACACAGGACAGAGCCCCACACGAGCCGTCACCCACACAGGTCAGAGTCCCACACGAGCCGTCACCCACACAGGACAGAGCCCCACACGAGCCGTCTCGCACACAGGTCAGAGTCGCACGCAGGACAGAGTCGCACGCAGGACAGAGTCGCACGCAGGTCAGAGTCGCACGCAGGTCAGAGTCGCACGCAGGTCAGAGTCCCACACGAGCTGTCAACCACAAAGGACAGAACCCCACACGAGCCGTCACCCACACAGGTCAGAGCCGCACACGAGCCATCACCCACACAGGTCAGAATCCCACACGAGCCGTCACCCACACAGGTCAGAATCCCACACGAGCCGTCACCCACACAGGACAGAGCCCCACACGAGCCGTGTCGCACACAGGTCAGAGTCTCACACAGGTCAGAGTCGCACACAGGTCAGAGTCCCACACAGGTCAGAGTCGCACACAGGTCAGAGTCGCACACAGGTCAGAGTCGCACACAGGTCAGAGTCGCACACAGGTCAGAGTCGCACACAGGTCAGAGTCGCACACGAGCCGAGACCCAGACAGGACAGAGCCCAAAACGAGCCGTCAACCACACAGGACAGAGTCCCACACGAGCCATCACCCACACAGGTCAGAGTCCCACACGAGCCGTAACCACACAGGTCAGAGTCCCACACGAGCCGTCACCCACACACAGGTCAGAGCCCCACACGAGCCGTCACCCACACAGGTCTGAGACCCACACGAGTGTCACCCACACAGGTCAGGGTCCCACACGAGCCGTCACCCACACAGGTCAGAATCCCACACGAGACGTTACCCACACAGGTCAGAATCCCACACAGGTCAGAGTCGCACACGAGCCGTCACCCACACAGGTCAGAGTCGCACGCAGGTCAGAGTCGCACGCAGGTCAGAGTCGCACGCAGGTCAGAGTCGCACGCAGGTCAGAGTCGCACGCAGGTCAGAGTCGCACGCAGGTCAGAGTCCCACACGAGCTGTCAACCACAAAGGACAGAACCCCACACGAGCCGTCACCCACACAGGTCAGAGCCGCACACGAGCCATCACCCACACAGGTCAGAATCCCACACGAGCCGTCACCCACACAGGTCAGAATCCCACACGAGCCGTCACCCACACAGGACAGAGCCCCACACGAGCCGTCTCGCACACAGGTCAGAGTCGCACACAGGTCAGAGTCGCACACAGGTCAGAGTCGCACACAGGTCAGAGTCCCACACAGGTCAGAGTCGCACACAGGTCAGAGTCGCACACAGGTCAGAGTCGCACACAGGTCAGAGTCGCACACGAGCCGAGACCCAGACAGGACAGAGCCCAAAACGAGCCGTCAACCACACAGGACAGAGTCCCACACGAGCCATCACCCACACAGGTCAGAATCCCACACGAGCCGTAACCACACAGGTCAGAGTCCCACACGAGCCGTCACCCACACACAGGTCAGAGCCCCACACGAGCCGTCACCCACACAGGTCTGAGACCCACACGAGTGTCACCCACACAGGTCAGGGTCCCACACGAGCCGTCACCCACACAGGTCAGAATCCCACACGAGACGTTACCCACACAGGTCAGAATCCCACACAGGTCAGAGTCGCACACGAGCCGTCACCCACACAGGTCAGAGTCGCACACAGGTCAGAGTCGCACACAGGTCAGAGTCGCACACAGGTCAGAGTCGCACACAGGTCAGAGTCGCACACAGGTCAGGGTCCCACACAGGTCAGGGTCCCACACGAGCCGTCACCCACACAGGTCAGAGCCCCACACGAGCCGTCACCCACACACGAGCCGTCACCAACACAGGACAGAGTCCCACACGAGCCGTCAACCACACAGGTTAGAGTCCCACACAGATCAGAGTCGCACACGAGCCGTCACCCACACGGGTCAGAGTCCCACACGAGCCATCACCCACACGGGTCAGAGTCCCACACGAGCCGTCACCCACACAGGTCAGAGTCGCACACAGGTCAGAGTCGCACACAGGTCAGAGTCCCACACGGGTCAGAGTCGCACACGGGTCAGAGTCGCACACGGGTCAGAGTCGCACACGGGTCAGAGTCGCACACGGGTCAGAGTCGCACACGGGTCAGAGTCGCACACGGGTCAGAGTCGCACACAGGTCAGAGTCGCACACAGGTCAGAGTCGCACACAGGTCAGAGTCGCACACAGGTCAGAGTCGCACACGAGCATTCACCCACACAGGTCAGGGTCCCACACAGGTCAGAGTCCCACACGAGGCATCACCCACACAGGACAGAGTCCCACACGAGCCATCACCCACACAGGACAGAGTCCCACACGAGCCATCACCCACACAGGACAGAGTCGCACACGAGCCGTAACCCACACAGGACAGAGTCCCACAAGAGCCGTCACCCACACAGGTCAGAGTCCCACACGAGCCGTCACCCACACAGGACAGAGCCCCACACGAGCCGTCACCCACACAGGTCAGGGTCCCACACAGGTCAGGGTCCCACACAGGTCAGGGTCCCACACAGGTCAGGGTCCCACACAGGTCAGGGTCCCACACGAGCCTTCACCCACACAGGTCAGGGTCCCACACAGGTCAGAGTCCCACAAGAGCCATCACCCACACAGGACAGAGTCCCACACGAGCCATCACCCACACAGGACAGAGTCCCACACGAGCCATCACCCACACAGGACAGAGTCCCACACGAGCCATCACCCACACAGGACAGAGTCCCACACGAGCCATCACCCACACAGGACAGAGTCCCACACGAGCCATCACCCACACAGGTCAGAATCCCACACGAGCCGTAACCACACAGGTCAGAATCCCACATGAGCCGTCACCCACACAGGTCAGAGTCCCACACGAGCCGTCACCCACACAGGTCAGAGTCCCACACAGGTCAGAGTCCCACACGAGCCGTCACCCACACAGGTCAGGGTCCCACACAGGTCAGTGTCGCACACAGGTCAGTCGCACACAGGTCAGAGTCCCACACGAGCCGTCAACCACACAGGACAGAGTCCCACACGAGCCGTCACCCACACAGGTCTGAGCCACACACGAGCCGTCACCCACACAGGTCAGGGTCCCACACAGGTCAGGGTCCCACACAGGTCAGGGTCCCACACAGGTCAGGGTCCCACACAGGTCAGAGTCGCACACAGGTCAGAGTCGCACACAGGTCAGAGTCGCACACAGGTCAGAGTCGCACACAGGTCAGAGTCGCACACAGGTCAGAGTCGCACACAGGTCAGAGTCGCACACAGGTCAGAGTCGCACACAGGTCAGGGTCGCACACAGGTCAGGGTCGCACACAGGTCAGGGTCGCACACAGGTCAGAGTCGCACACAGGACAGAGTCCCACACAGGACAGGGTCCCACACGAGCCATCACCCACACAGGTCAGAATCCCACACGAGCCATCACCCACACAGGTCAGAATCCCACACGAGCCATCACCCACACAGGACAGAGTCCCACACGAGCCATCACCCACACAGGTCAGAATCCCACACGAGCCGTAACCACACAGGTCAGAATCGCACACGAGCTGTCACCCACACAGGTCAGAGTCCCACACGAGCCGTCACCCACACAGGTCAAAGTCCCACACGAGCCGTAACCCACACAGGTCAGAGCCGCACAGGAGCCGTCACCCACACAGGTCAGAGCCGCACAGGAGCCGTCACCCAGACAGGACAGAGCCCCACACGAGCCGTCAACCAAATAGGACAGAGTCCCACACGAGCCGTCACCCACACAGGACAGAGCCCCACACGAGCCGTCACCCACACAGGTCAGAGTCGGACACGAGCCGTCACCCACACAGGTCAGGGTCCCACACAGGTCAGAGTCCCACAAGAGCCATCACCCACACAGGACAGAGTCCCACACGAGCCATCACCCACACAGGACAGAGTCCCACACGAGCCATCAACCACACAGGTAAGAGTCCCACAAGAGCCGTCACCCACACAGGTCAGAGTCCCAAACGAGCCGTCACCCACACAGGTCAGAGTCCCACACGAGCCGTCACCTACACAGGTCAGAGTCCCAAACGAGCCGTCAACCACACAGGTCAGAGTCCCACACGAGCCGTCACCCACACAGGTCAGAATCCCACACAGGTCAGAGTCGCACGCAGGTCAGAGTCCCACACGAGCCGGCAACCACAAAGGACAGAGCCCCACACGAGCCGTCACCCACACAGGTCAGAGCCGCACACGAGCCGTCAGCCACACAGGTCGGAATCCCACACGAGCCGTCACCCACACAGGTCAGAATCCCACACGAGCCGTCACCCACACAGGACAGAGCCCCACAAAGGTCAAAATCCCACACAGGACAGAGCCCCACACAGGTCAGAATCCCACACGAGCCGTCACCCACACAGGTCAGAATCCCACACGAGCCGTCACCCACACAGGTCAGAGTCGCACACAGGTCAGAGTCGCACACAGGTCAGAGTCGCACACAGGTCAGAGTCGCACACAGGTCAGAGTCGCACACAGGTCAGAGTCTCACACGAGCCGTCACCCACAAAGGACAGAGCCCCACACGAGCCGTCACCCACACAGGTCAGAGCCCCACACGAGCCGTCACCTACACAGGTAAGAGTCCCACACGAGCCGTCACCCACACAGGATAGAGTCCCACACGAGCCATCACCCACACAGGACAGAGTCCCACACGAGCCATCACCCACACAGGACAGAGTCCCACACGAGCCATCACCCACACAGGACAGAGTCCCACACGAGCCATCACCCACACAGGTCAGAATCCCACACGAGCCATCACACAGGTCAGAATCCCACACGAGCCATCACCCACACAGGTCAGAATCCCACACGAGCCATAACCACACAGGTCAGAATCGCACAAGAGCCGTCACCCACACAGGTCAGAGTCCCAAACGAGCCGTCACCCACACAGGTTAGAGTCCCACACGAGCCGTCACCCACACAGGTCAGGGTCCCACACAGGACAGGGTCCCACACAGGTCAGTGTCGCACACAGGTCAGTCGCACACAGGTCAGAGTCCCACACGAGCCGTCAACCACACAGGACAGAGTCCCACACGAGCCGTCACCCACACAGGTCAGAGCCCCACACGCGCCGTCACCCACACAGGTCTGAGCCCCACACGCGCCGTCACCCACACAGGTCTGAGCCACACACGAGCCGTCACCCACACAGGTCAGGGTCCCACACAGGTCAGGGTCCCACACAGGTCAGGGTCCCACACAGGTCAGGGTCCCACACAGGTCAGGGTCCCACACAGGTCAGAGTCGCACACAGGTCAGAGTCGCACACAGGTCAGAGTCGCACACAGGTCAGAGTCGCACACAGGTCAGAGTCGCACACAGGTCAGAGTCGCACACAGGTCAGGGTCGCACACAGGTCAGGGTCGCACACAGGTCAGGGTCGCACACAGGTCAGGGTCGCACACAGGTCAGGGTCGCACACAGGTCAGAGTCGCACACAGGACAGAGTCCCACACAGGACAGGGTCCCACACGAGCCATCACCCACACAGGACAGAGTCCCACACGAGCCATCACCCACACAGGTCAGAATCCCACACGAGCCATCACCCACACAGGACAGAGTCCCACACGAGCCATCACCCACACAGGTCAGAATCCCACACGAGCCGTAACCACACATGTCAGAATCGCACACGAGCTGTCACCCACACAGGTCAGAGTCCCACACGAGCCGTCACCCACACAGGTCAAAGTCCCACACGAGCCGTAACCCACACAGGTCAGAGCCGCACACGAGCCGTCACCCACACAGGTCAGAGCCGCACAGGAGCCGTCACCCAGACAGGACAGAGCCCCACACGAGCCGTCAACCAAATAGGACAGAGTCCCACACGAGCCGTCACCCACACAGGACAGAGCCCCACACGAGCCGTCACCCACACAGGTCAGAATCCCACACGAGCCGTAACCACACATGTCAGAATCGCACACGAGCTGTCACCCACACAGGTCAGAGTCCCACACAAGCCGTCACCCACACAGGTCAAAGTCCCACACGAGCCGTAACCCACACAGGTCAGAGCCGCACACGAGCCGTCACCCACACAGGTCAGAGCCGCACAGGAGCCGTCACCCAGACAGGACAGAGCCCCACACGAGCCGTCAACCAAATAGGACAGAGTCCCACACGAGCCGTCACCCACACAGGACAGAGCCCCACACGAGCCGTCACCCACACAGGTCAGAGTCGGAGACGAGCCGTCACCCACACAGGTCAGAGTCCCACACGAGCCGTCAACCACACAGGTAAGAGTCCCACACGAGCCGTCACCCACACAGGTCAGAGTCCCAAATGAGCCGTCACCCACACAGGTCAGAGTCCCACACGAGCCGTCACCTACACAGGTCAGAGTCCCAAACGAGCCGTCAACCACACAGGTCAGAGTCCCACACGAGCCGTCACCCACACAGGTCAGAGTCGCACGCAGGTCAGAGTCCCACACGAGCCGGCAACCACAAAGGACAGAGCCCCACTCGAGCCGTCACCCACACAGGTCAGAGCCGCACACGAGCCGTCAGCCACACAGGTCGGAATCCCACACGAGCCGTCACCCACACAGGTCAGAATCCCACACGAGCCGTCACCCACACAGGACAGAGCCCCACAAAGGTCAAAATCCCACACAGGACAGAGCCCCACACAGGTCAGAATCCCACACGAGCCGTCACCCACACAGGTCAGAATCCCACACGAGCCGTCACCCACACAGGTCAGAGTCGCACACAGGTCAGAGTCGCACACAGGTCAGAGTCGCACACAGGTCAGAGTCTCACACGAGCCGTCACCCACAAAGGACAGAGCCCCACACGAGCCGTCACCCACACAGGTCAGAGCCCCACACGAGCCGTCACCTACACAGGTAACAGTCCCACACGAGCCGTCACCCACACAGGATAGAGTCCCACACGAGCCATCACCCACACAGGACAGAGTCCCACACAGGACAGAGTCCCACACGAGCCATCACCCACACAAGCCATCACCCACACAGGTCAGAATCCCACACGAGCCATCACCCACACAGGACAGAGCCACACACGACCCGTCACCCACACAGGATAGAGTCCCACACGAGCCATCACACACACAGGACAGAGTCCCACACAGGACAGAGTCCCACACGAGCCGTCACCCACACAGGACAGAGTCCCACACGAGCCGTCACCCACACAGGACAGAGCCCCACACGAGCCGTCTCCCACACAGGTCAGAGCCCCACACGCGCCGTCACCCACACAGGACAGAGCCCCACACGAGCCGTCTCCCACACAGGTCAGAGCCCCACACGAGCCGTCACCCACACAGGTCAGAGCCCCACACGAGCCGTCACCTACACAGGTAAGAGTCCCACACGAGCCGTCACCCACACAGGATAGAGTCCCACACGAGCCATCACCCACACAGGACAGAGTCCCACACGAGCCATCACCCACACAAGCCATCACCCACACAGGTCAGAATCCCACACGAGCCATCACCCACACAGGTCAGAATCCCACACGAGCCATCACCCACACAGGACAGAGCCACACACGACCCGTCACCCACACAGGATAGAGTCCCACACGAGCCATCACTCACACAGGACAGAGTCCCACACGAGCCGTCACCCACAAAGGACAGAGTCCCACATGAGCCGTCACCCACACAGGACAGAGCCCCACACGAGCCGTCTCCCACACAGGTCAGAGCCCCACACGAGCCGTCACCCACACAGGTCTGAGCCCCACACGCGCCGTCACCCACACAGGTCAGGGTCCCACACAGGTAAGGGTCCCACACGAGCCGTCACCCACACAGGTCAGAGTCGCACACAGGTCAGAGTCGCACACAGGTCAGAGTCGCACGCAGGTCAGAGTCCCACACGAGCCGTCAACCACAAAGGACAGAGCCCCACACGAGCCGTCACCCACACAGGTCAGAGCCGCACACGAGCCGTCAGCCACACAGGTCAGAATCCCCCACGAGCCGTCACCCACACAGGTCAGAATCCCACACGAGCTTTCACCCACACAGGACAGAGCCCCACATAGGTCAAAATCCCACACAGGACAGAGCCCCACACAGGTCAGAATCCCACACGAGCCGTCACCCACACAGGTCAGAATCCCACACGAGCCGTCACCCACACAGGTCAGAATCCCACACAGGTCAGAGTCGCACACAGGTCAGAGTCGCACACAGGTCAGAGTCGCACACAGGTCAGAGTCGCACACAGGTCAGAGTCGCACACAGGTCAGAGTCGCACACAGGTCAGAGTCGCACTCAGGTCAGAGTCGCACACAGGTCAGAGTCGCACACAGGACAGAGTCCCACACAGGACAGAGTCCCACACGAGCAATCACCCACACAAGCCATCACCCACACAGGTCAGAATCCCACACGAGCCATCACCCACACAGGTCTGAATCCCACACGAGCCATCACCCACACAGGACAGAGCCACACACGACCCGTCACCCACACAGGATAGAGACCCACACGAGCCATCACCCACACAGGACAGAGTCCCACACAGGACAGAGTCCCACACGAGCCGTCACCCACACAGGACAGAGTCCCCACGAGCCGTCACCCACACAGGACAGAGCCCCACACGAGCCGTCTCCCACACAGGTCAGAGCCCCACACGAGCCGTCACCCACACAGGTCTGAGCCCCACACGCGCCGTCACCCACACAGGTCAGGGTCCCACACAGGTAAGGGTCCCACACGAGCCGTCACCCACACAGGTCAGAGTCGCACACAGGTCAGAGTCGCACACAGGTTAGACGCACACAGGTCAGAGTCCCACACGAGCCGTCAACCACACAGGACAGATTCCCACACGAGCCGTCACCCACACAGGTCTGAGCCACACACGAGCCGTCACCCACACAGGTCAGGGTCCCACACAGGTCAGGGTCCCACACAGGTCAGGGTCCCACACAGGTCAGGGTCCCACACAGGTCAGAGTCGCACACAGGTCAGAGTCGCACACAGGTCAGAGTCGCACACAGGTCAGAGTCGCACACAGGTCAGAGTCGCACACAGGTCAGAGTCGCACACAGGTCAGAGTCGCACACAGGTCAGGGTCGCACACAGGTCAGGGTCGCACACAGGTCAGGGTCGCACACAGGTCAGAGTCGCACACAGGACAGAGTCCCACACAGGACAGGGTCCCACACGAGCCATCACCCACACAGGTCAGAATCCCACACGAGCCATCACCCACACAGGTCAGAATCCCACACGAGCCATCACCCACACAGGTCAGAATCCCACACGAGCCATCACCCACACAGGACAGAGTCCCACACGAGCCATCACCCACACAGGTCAGAATCCCACACGAGCCGTAACCACACAGGTCAGAATCGCACACGAGCTGTCACCCACACAGGTCAGAGTCCCACACGAGCCGTCACCCACACAGGTCAAAGTCCCACACGAGCCGTAACCCACACAGGTCAGAGCCGCACAGGAGCCGTCACCCACACAGGTCAGAGCCGCACAGGAGCCGTCACCCAGACAGGACAGAGCCCCACACGAGCCGTCAACCAAATAGGACAGAGTCCCACACGAGCCGTCACCCACACAGGACAGAGCCCCACACGAGCCGTCACCCACACAGGTCAGAGTCGGACACGAGCCGTCACTCACACAGGTCAGGGTCCCACACAGGTCAGAGTCCCACAAGAGCCATCACCCACACAGGACAGAGTCCCACACGAGCCATCACCCACACAGGACAGAGTCCCACACGAGCCATCAACCACACAGGTAAGAGTCCCACACGAGCCGTCACCCACACAGGTCAGAGTCCCACACGAGCCGTCACCTACACAGGTCAGAGTCCCAAACGAGCCGTCAACCACACAGGTCAGAGTCCCACACGAGCCGTCACCCACACAGGTCAGAATCCCACACAGGTCAGAGTCGCACGCAGGTCAGAGTCCCACACGAGCCGGCAACCACAAAGGACAGAGCCCCACACGAGCCGTCACCCACACAGGTCAGAGCCGCACACGAGCCGTCAGCCACACAGGTCGGAATCCCACACGAGCCGTCACCCACACAGGTCAGAATCCCACACGAGCCGTCACCCACACAGGACAGAGCCCCACAAAGGTCAAAATCCCACACAGGACAGAGCCCCACACAGGTCAGAATCCCACACGAGCCGTCACCCACACAGGTCAGAATCCCACACGAGCCGTCACCCACACAGGTCAGAGTCGCACACAGGTCAGAGTCGCACACAGGTCAGAGTCGCACACAGGTCAGAGTCGCACACAGGTCAGAGTCGCACACAGGTCAGAGTCTCACACGAGCCGTCACCCACAAAGGACAGAGCCCCACACGAGCCGTCACCCACACAGGTCAGAGCCCCACACGAGCCGTCACCTACACAGGTAAGAGTCCCACACGAGCCGTCACCCACACAGGATAGAGTCCCACACGAGCCATCACCCACACAGGACAGAGTCCCACACGAGCCATCACCCACACAGGACAGAGTCCCACACGAGCCATCACCCACACAGGTCAGAATCCCACACGAGCCATCACACAGGTCAGAATCCCACACGAGCCATCACCCACACAGGTCAGAATCCCACACGAGCCATAACCACACAGGTCAGAATCGCACACGAGCCGTCACCCACACAGGTCAGAGTCCCAAACGAGCCGTCACCCACACAGGTTAGAGTCCCACACGAGCCGTCACCCACACAGGTCAGGGTCCCACACAGGACAGGGTCCCACACAGGTCAGTGTCGCACACAGGTCAGTCGCACACAGGTCAGAGTCCCACACGAGCCGTCAACCACACAGGACAGAGTCCCACACGAGCCGTCACCCACACAGGTCAGAGCCCCACACGCGCCGTCACCCACACAGGTCTGAGCCCCACACGCGCCGTCACCCACACAGGTCTGAGCCACACACGAGCCGTCACCCACACAGGTCAGGGTCCCACACAGGTCAGGGTCCCACACAGGTCAGGGTCCAACACAGGTCAGGGTCCCACACAGGTCAGAGTCCCACACAGGTCAGGGTCCCACACAGGTCAGAGTCGCACACAGGTCAGAGTCGCACACAGGTCAGAGTCGCACACAGGTCAGAGTCGCACACAGGTCAGAGTCGCACACAGGTCAGAGTCGCACACAGGTCAGAGTCGCACACAGGTCAGAGTCGCACACAGGTCAGGGTCGCACACAGGTCAGGGTCGCACACAGGTCAGGGTCGCACACAGGTCAGGGTCGCACACAGGTCAGGGTCGCACACAGGTCAGGGTCGCACACAGGTCAGAGTCGCACACAGGACAGAGTCCCACACAGGACAGGGTCCCACACGAGCCATCACCCACACAGGACAGAGTCCCACACGAGCCATCACCCACACAGGTCAGAATCCCACACGAGCCATCACCCACACAGGACAGAGTCCCACACGAGCCATCACCCACACAGGTCAGAATCCCACACGAGCCGTAACCACACATGTCAGAATCGCACACGAGCTGTCACCCACACAGGTCAGAGTCCCACACGAGCCGTCACCCACACAGGTCAAAGTCCCACACGAGCCGTAACCCACACAGGTCAGAGCCGCACACGAGCCGTCACCCACACAGGTCAGAGCCGCACAGGAGCCGTCACCCAGACAGGACAGAGCCCCACACGAGCCGTCAACCAAATAGGACAGAGTCCCACACGAGCCGTCACCCACACAGGACAGAGCCCCACACGAGCCGTCACCCACACAGGTCAGAGTCGGAGACGAGCCGTCACCCACACAGGTCAGAGTCCCACACGAGCCGTCAACCACACAGGTAAGAGTCCCACACGAGCCGTCACCCACACAGGTCAGAGTCCCAAACGAGCCGTCACCCACACAGGTCAGAGTCCCACACGAGCCGTCACCTACACAGGTCAGAGTCCCAAACGAGCCGTCAACCACACAGGTCAGAGTCCCACACGAGCCGTCACCCACACAGGTCAGAATCCCACACAGGTCAGAGTCGCACGCAGGTCAGAGTCCCACACGAGCCGGCAACCACAAAGGACAGAGCCCCACTCGAGCCGTCACCCACACAGGTCAGAGCCGCACACGAGCCGTCAGCCACACAGGTCGGAATCCCACACGAGCCGTCACCCACACAGGTCAGAATCCCACACAAGCCGTCACCC
This sequence comes from Rhinoderma darwinii, assembly GCF_050947455.1. Classification (NCBI taxonomy): domain Eukaryota; kingdom Metazoa; phylum Chordata; class Amphibia; order Anura; family Rhinodermatidae; genus Rhinoderma; species Rhinoderma darwinii. The sequence goes on from NC_134689.1 coordinate 431,218,935, forward strand.
ACACAGGACAGAGCCCCACAAAGGTCAAAATCCCACACAGGACAGAGCCCCACACAGGTCAGAATCCCACACGAGCCGTCACCCACACAGGTCAGAATCCCACACGAGCCGTCACCCACACAGGTCAGAGTCGCACACAGGTCAGAGTCGCACACAGGTCAGAGTCTCACACGAGCCGTCACCCACAAGGGACAGAGCCCCACACGAGCCGTCACCCACACAGGTCAGAGCCCCACACGAGCCGTCACCTACACAGGTAACAGTCCCACACGAGCCGTCACCCACACAGGATAGAGTCCCACACGAGCCATCACCCACACAGGACAGAGTCCCACACAGGACAGAGTCCCACACGAGCCGTCACCCACACAGGACAGAGTCCCACACGAGCCGTCACCCACACAGGACAGAGCCCCACACGAGCCGTCTCCCACACAGGTCAGAGCCCCACACGAGCCGTCACCCACACAGGACAGAGCCCCACACGAGCCGTCTCCCACACAGGTCAGAGCCCCACACGAGCTGTCACCCACACAGGTCAGAGCCCCACACGAGCCGTCACCTACACAGGTAAGAGTCCCACACGAGCCGTCACCCACACAGGATAGAGTCCCACACGAGCCATCACCCACACAGGACAGAGTCCCACACGAGCCATCACCCACACAAGCCATCACCCACACAGGTCAGAATCCCACACGAGCCATCACCCACACAGGTCAGAATCCCACACGAGCCATCACCCACACAGGACAGAGCCACACACGACCCGTCACCCACACAGGATAGAGTCCCACACGAGCCATCACTCACACAGGACAGAGTCCCACACGAACCGTCACCCACAAAGGACAGAGTCCCACATGAGCCGTCACCCACACAGGACAGAGCCCCACACGAGCCGTCACCCACACATGTCTGAGCCCCACACGCGCCGTCACCCACACAGGTCAGGGTCCCACACAGGTAAGGGTCCCACACAGGTAAGGGTCCCACACGAGCCGTCACCCACACAGGTCAGAGTCGCACACAGGTCAGAGTCGCACACAGGTCAGAGTCGCACACAGGTCAGAGTCGCAGACAGGTCAGAGTCGCACACAGGTCAGAGCCGCACACGAGCCGTCAACCACACAGGTCAGAGTCGCACGCAGGTCAGAGTCCCACACGAGCCGTCAACCACAAAGGACAGAGCCCCACACGAGCCGTCACCCACACAGGTCAGAGCCGCACACGAGCCGTCAGCCACACAGGTCAGAATCCCACACGAGCCGTCACCCACACAGGTCAGAATCCCACACGAGCTTTCACCCACACAGGACAGAGCCCCACATAGGTCAAAATCCCACACAGGACAGAGCCCCACACAGGTCAGAATCCCACACGAGCCGTCACCCACACAGGTCAGAATCCCACACGAGCCGTCACCCACACAGGTCAGAGTCGCACACAGGTCAGAGTCGCACACAGGTCAGAGTCGCACACAGGTCAGAGTCGCACACAGGTCAGAGTCGCACACAGGTCAGAGTCGCACACAGGTCAGAGTCGCACTCAGGTCAGAGTCGCACACAGGTCAGAGTCGCACACAGGACAGAGTCCCACACAGGACAGAGTCCCACACGAGCAATCACCCACACAAGCCATCACCCACACAGGTCAGAATCCCACACGAGCCATCACCCACACAGGTCTGAATCCCACACGAGCCATCACCCACACAGGACAGAGCCACACACGACCCGTCACCCACACAGGATAGAGACCCACACGAGCCATCACCCACACAGGACAGAGTCCCACACAGGACAGAGTCCCACACGAGCCGTCACCCACACAGGACAGAGTCCCCACGAGCCGTCACCCACACAGGACAGAGCCCCACACGAGCCGTCTCCCACACAGGTCAGAGCCCCACACGAGCCGTCACCCACACAGGTCTGAGCCCCACACGCGCCGTCACCCACACAGGTCAGGGTCCCACACAGGTAAGGGTCCCACACGAGCCGTCACCCACACAGGTCAGAGTCGCACACAGGTCAGAGTCGCACACAGGTCAGAGCCGCACACAGGTCAGAGTCGCACACAGGTCAGAATCCCACACAGGTCAGAGTCACACACGAGCCGTAACCCACACAGGTCAGAATCCTACACGAGCCGTCACCCACACAGATCAGAGTCGCACACAGGTCAGTGTCGCACACAGGTCAGAGTCGCACACAGGTCAGAGTCGCACACAGGTCAGAGTCGCACACAGGTCAGAGTCGCACAAAGGTCAGAGTCGAACACAGGTCAGAGTCGCACACAGGTCAGAGTCGCACACAGGTCAGAGTCGCACACAGGTCAGAGTCGCACACAGGTCAGAGTCGCACACAGGTCAGAGTCGCACACAGGTCAGAGTCGCACACAGGTCAGAATCCCACACAGGTCAGAGTCGCACACAGGTCAGAGTCGCACACAGGTCAGAGTCGCACACAGGTCAGAATCCCACACAGGTCAGAGTCGCACACAGGTCAGAGTCGCACACAGGTCAGAGTCGAACACAGGTCAGAGTCGCACACAGGTCAGAGTCGCACACAGGTCAGAGTCGCACACAGGTCAGAGTCGCACACGAGCCGTAACCCACACAGGTCAGAGTCCCACACGAGCCGTCACCCACACAGGACAGAACCCTACACGAGCCGACACCCACACAGGTCAGAATCCCACACAGGTCAGAGTCCCACACGAGCCGTCACCCACACGGGTCAGAGTCGCACACGAGCCGTCACCCACACGGGTCAGAGTCGCACACGAGCCGTCACCCACACGGGTCAGAGTCCCACACGAGCCGTCACGCACACAGGTCAGAGTCGCACACAGGTCAGAGTCGCACACAGGTCAGAGTCGCACACAGGTCAGAGTCGCACACAGGTCAGAATCCCACACAGGTCAGAGTCGCACACAGGTCAGAGTCGCACACAGGTCAGAGTCGCACACAGGTCAGAGTCGCACACAGGTCAGAGTCGCACACAGGTCAGAGTTGCACACAGGTCAGAGTCGCACACGAGCCTTCACCCACACAGGTCAGGGTCCCACACAGGTCAGAGTCCCACACGAGCCATCACCCACACAGGACAGAGTCCCACACGAGCCATCACCCACACAGGACAGAGTCCCACACAGGACAGAGTCCCACACGAGCCGTCACCCACACAGGACAGAGTCCCACACGAGCCGTCACCCACACAGGACAGAGCCCCACACGAGCCGTCTCCCACACAGGTCAGAGCCCCACACGAGCCGTCACCCACACAGGACAGAGCCCCACACGAGCCGTCTCCCACACAGGTCAGAGCCCCACACGAGCTGTCACCCACACAGGTCAGAGCCCCACACGAGCCGTCACCTACACAGGTAAGAGTCCCACACGAGCCGTCACCCACACAGGATAGAGTCCCACACGAGCCATCACCCACACAGGACAGAGTCCCACACGAGCCATCACCCACACAAGCCATCACCCACACAGGTCAGAATCCCACACGAGCCATCACCCACACAGGTCAGAATCCCACACGAGCCATCACCCACACAGGACAGAGCCACACACGACCCGTCACCCACACAGGATAGAGTCCCACACGAGCCATCACTCACACAGGACAGAGTCCCACACGAACCGTCACCCACAAAGGACAGAGTCCCACATGAGCCGTCACCCACACAGGACAGAGCCCCACACGAGCCGTCACCCACACATGTCTGAGCCCCACACGCGCCGTCACCCACACAGGTCAGGGTCCCACACAGGTAAGGGTCCCACACAGGTAAGGGTCCCACACGAGCCGTCACCCACACAGGTCAGAGTCGCACACAGGTCAGAGTCGCACACAGGTCAGAGTCGCACACAGGTCAGAGTCGCAGACAGGTCAGAGTCGCACACAGGTCAGAGCCGCACACGAGCCGTCAACCACACAGGTCAGAGTCGCACGCAGGTCAGAGTCCCACACGAGCCGTCAACCACAAAGGACAGAGCCCCACACGAGCCGTCACCCACACAGGTCAGAGCCGCACACGAGCCGTCAGCCACACAGGTCAGAATCCCACACGAGCCGTCACCCACACAGGTCAGAATCCCACACGAGCTTTCACCCACACAGGACAGAGCCCCACATAGGTCAAAATCCCACACAGGACAGAGCCCCACACAGGTCAGAATCCCACACGAGCCGTCACCCACACAGGTCAGAATCCCACACGAGCCGTCACCCACACAGGTCAGAGTCGCACACAGGTCAGAGTCGCACACAGGTCAGAGTCGCACACAGGTCAGAGTCGCACACAGGTCAGAGTCGCACACAGGTCAGAGTCGCACTCAGGTCAGAGTCGCACACAGGTCAGAGTCGCACACAGGACAGAGTCCCACACAGGACAGAGTCCCACACGAGCAATCACCCACACAAGCCATCACCCACACAGGTCAGAATCCCACACGAGCCATCACCCACACAGGTCTGAATCCCACACGAGCCATCACCCACACAGGACAGAGCCACACACGACCCGTCACCCACACAGGATAGAGACCCACACGAGCCATCACCCACACAGGACAGAGTCCCACACAGGACAGAGTCCCACACGAGCCGTCACCCACACAGGACAGAGTCCCCACGAGCCGTCACCCACACAGGACAGAGCCCCACACGAGCCGTCTCCCACACAGGTCAGAGCCCCACACGAGCCGTCACCCACACAGGTCTGAGCCCCACACGCGCCGTCACCCACACAGGTCAGGGTCCCACACAGGTAAGGGTCCCACACGAGCCGTCACCCACACAGGTCAGAGTCGCACACAGGTCAGAGTCGCACACAGGTCAGAGCCGCACACAGGTCAGAGTCGCACACAGGTCAGAATCCCACACAGGTCAGAGTCACACACGAGCCGTAACCCACACAGGTCAGAATCCTACACGAGCCGTCACCCACACAGATCAGAGTCGCACACAGGTCAGTGTCGCACACAGGTCAGAGTCGCACACAGGTCAGAGTCGCACACAGGTCAGAGTCGCACACAGGTCAGAGTCGCACAAAGGTCAGAGTCGAACACAGGTCAGAGTCGCACACAGGTCAGAGTCGCACACAGGTCAGAGTCGCACACAGGTCAGAGTCGCACACAGGTCAGAGTCGCACACAGGTCAGAGTCGCACACAGGTCAGAGTCGCACACAGGTCAGAATCCCACACAGGTCAGAGTCGCACACAGGTCAGAGTCGCACACAGGTCAGAGTCGCACACAGGTCAGAATCCCACACAGGTCAGAGTCGCACACAGGTCAGAGTCGCACACAGGTCAGAGTCGAACACAGGTCAGAGTCGCACACAGGTCAGAGTCGCACACAGGTCAGAGTCGCACACAGGTCAGAGTCGCACACGAGCCGTAACCCACACAGGTCAGAGTCCCACACGAGCCGTCACCCACACAGGACAGAACCCTACACGAGCCGACACCCACACAGGTCAGAATCCCACACAGGTCAGAGTCCCACACGAGCCGTCACCCACACGGGTCAGAGTCGCACACGAGCCGTCACCCACACGGGTCAGAGTCGCACACGAGCCGTCACCCACACGGGTCAGAGTCCCACACGAGCCGTCACGCACACAGGTCAGAGTCGCACACAGGTCAGAGTCGCACACAGGTCAGAGTCGCACACAGGTCAGAGTCGCACACAGGTCAGAATCCCACACAGGTCAGAGTCGCACACAGGTCAGAGTCGCACACAGGTCAGAGTCGCACACAGGTCAGAGTCGCACACAGGTCAGAGTCGCACACAGGTCAGAGTTGCACACAGGTCAGAGTCGCACACGAGCCTTCACCCACACAGGTCAGGGTCCCACACAGGTCAGAGTCCCACACGAGCCATCACCCACACAGGACAGAGTCCCACACGAGCCATCACCCACACAGGACAGAGTCCCACACGAGCCATCACCCACACAGGACAGAGTCGCACACGAGCTGTAACCCACACAGGACAGAGTCCCACACGAGCCGTCACCCACACAGGTCAGAGTCCCACACGAGCCGTCACCCACACAGGACAGAGCCCCACACGAGCCGTCACCCACACAGGTCAGGGTCCCACACAGGTCAGGGTCTCACACAGGTCAGGGTCTCACACAGGTCAGGGTCCCACACAGGTCAGAGCCCCACACGAGCCGTCACCCACACAGGTCTGAGCCCCACACGCGCCGTCACCCACACAGGTCAGGGTCCCACACAGGTAAGGGTCCCACACGAGCCGTCACCCACACAGGTCAGAATCCTACACGAGCCGTCACCCACACAGATCAGAGTCGCACACAGGTCAGTGTCGCACACAGGTCAGTGTCGCACACAGGTCAGAGTCGCACACAGGTCAGAGTCGCACAAAGGTCAGAGTCGCACACAGGTCAGAGTCGCACACAGGTCAGAGTCGCACACAGGTCAGAGTCGCACACAGGTCAGAGTCGCACACAGGTCAGAATCCCACACAGGTCAGAGTCGCACACAGGTCAGAGTCGCACACAGGTCAGAGTTGCACACAGGTCAGAATCCCACACAGGTCAGAGTCGCACACAGGTCAGAGTCGAACACAGGTCAGAGTCGCACACAGGTCAGAGTCGCACACAGGTCAGAGTCGCACACAGGTCAGAGTCGCACACAGGTCAGAGTCGCACACGAGCCGTAACCCACACAGGTCAGAGTCCCACACGAGCCGTCACCCACACAGGTCTGAGCCCCACACGAGCCGTCACCCACACAGGTCAGGGTCCCACACAGGTCAGGGTCCCACACGAGCCGTCACCCACACAGGTCAGAGCCCCACACGAGCCGTCACCCACACACGAGCCGTCACCAACACAGGACAGAGTCCCACACGAGCCGTAAACCACACAGGTTAGAGTCCCACACAGATCAGAGTCGCACACGAGCCGTCACCCACACAGGACAGAGCCCTACACGAGCCGACACCCACACAGGTCAGAATCCCACACAGGTCAGAGTCCCACACGAGCCGTCACCCACACGGGTCAGAGTCGCACACGAGCCGTCACCCACACGGGTCAGAGTCGCACACGAGCCGTCACCCACACGGGTCAGAGTCCCACACGAGCCGTCACGCACACAGGTCAGAGTCGCACACAGGTCAGAGTCGCACACAGGTCAGAGTCGCACACAGGTCAGAGTCGCACACAGGTCAGAGTCGCACACAGGTCAGAGTCGCACACAGGTCAGAGTCGCACACAGGTCAGAGTCGCACACAGGTCAGAGTCGCACACAGGTCAGAGTCGCACACAGGTCAGAGTTGCACACAGGTCAGAGTCGCACACGAGCCTTCACCCACACAGGTCAGGGTCCCACACAGGTCAGAGTCCCACACGAGCCATCACCCACACAGGACAGAGTCCCACACGAGCCATCACCCACACAGGACAGAGTCCCACACGAGCCATCACCCACACAGGACAGAGTCGCATACGAGCCGTAACCCACACAGGACAGAGTCCCACACGAGCCGTCACCCACACAGGTCAGAGTCCCACACGAGCCGTCACCCACACAGGACAGAGCCCCACACGAGCCGTCACCCACACAGGTCAGGGTCCCACACAGGTCAGGGTCTCACACAGGTCAGGGTCCCACACAGGTCAGGGTCCCACACAGGTCAGGGTCCCACACAGGTCAGGGTCCCACACAGGTCAGGGTCCCATACAGGTCAGGGTCCCACACAGGTCAGGGTCCCATACAGGTCAGGGTCCCACACAGGTCAGGGTCCCACACAGGTCAGGGTCCCACACGAGCCTTCACCCACACAGGTCAGGGTCCCACACAGGTCAGAGTCCCACACGAGCCATCACCCACACAGGACAGAGTCCCACACGAGCCATCACCCACACAGGACAGAGTCCCACACGAGCCATCACCCACACAGGTCAGAATCCCACACGAGCCATTACACAGGTCAGAATCCCACACGAGCCATCACCCACACAGGTCAGAATCCCACACGAGCCATCAACCACACAGGACAGAGCCCCACACAGGTCAGAATCCCACACGAGCCGTCACCCACACAGGTCAGAATCCCACACGAGCCGTCACCCACACAGGTCAGAGTCGCACACAGGTCAGAGTCGCACACAGGTCAGAGTCGCACACAGGTCAGAGTCTCACACGAGCCGTCACCCACAAAGGACAGAGCCCCACACGAGCCGTCACCCACACAGGTCAGAGCCCCACACGAGCCGTCACCTACACAGGTAAGAGTCCCACACGAGCCGTCACCCACACAGGATAGAGTCCCACACGAGCCATCACCCACACAGGACAGAGTCCCACACAGGACAGAGTCCCACACGAGCCATCACCCACACAAGCCATCACCCACACAGGTCAGAATCCCACACGAGCCATCACCCACACAGGACAGAGCCACACACGACCCGTCACCCACACAGGATAGAGTCCCACACGAGCCATCACCCACACAGGACAGAGTCCCACACAGGACAGAGTCCCACACGAGCCGTCACCCACACAGGACAGAGTCCCACACGAGCCGTCACCCACACAGGACAGAGCCCCACACGAGCCGTCTCCCACACAGGTCAGAGCCCCACACGAGCCGTCACCCACACAGGACAGAGCCCCACACGAGCCGTCTCCCACACAGGTCAGAGCCCCACACGAGCCGTCACCCACACAGGTCAGAGCCCCACACGAGCCGTCACCTACACAGGTAAGAGTCCCACACGAGCCGTCACCCACACAGGATAGAGTCCCACACGAGCCATCACCCACACAGGACAGAGTCCCACACAGGACAGAGTCCCACACGAGCCATCACCCACACAAGCCATCACCCACACAGGTCAGAATCCCACACGAGCCATCACCCACACAGGTCAGAATCCCACACGAGCCATCACCCACACAGGACAGAGCCACACACGACCCGTCACCCACACAGGATAGAGTCCCACACGAGCCATCACTCACACAGGACAGAGTCCCACACAGGACAGAGTCCCACACGAGCCGTCACCCACACAGGACAGAGTCCCACATGAGCCGTCACCCACACAGGACAGAGCCCCACACGAGCCGTCTCCCACACAGGTCAGAGCCCCACACGAGCCGTCACCCACACAGGTCTGAGCCCCACACGCGCCGTCACCCACACAGGTCAGGGTCCCACACAGGTAAGGGTCCCACACAGGTAAGGGTTCCACACGAGCCGTCACCCACACAGGTCAGAGTCGCACACAGGTCAGAGTCGCACACAGGTCAGATTCGCACACAGGTCAGAGTCGCACACAGGTCAGAGTCGCACACAGGTCAGAGTCGCACACAGGTCAAAGTCGCACACAGGTCAGAACCGCACACGAGCCGTCAACCACACAGGTCAGAATCCCACACAGGTCAGAGTCGCACGCAGGTCAGAGTCCCACACGAGCCGTCAACCACAAAGGACAGAGCCCCACACGAGCCGTCACCCACACAGGTCAGAGCCGCACACGAGCCGTCAGCCACACAGGTCAGAATCCCACACGAGCCGTCACCCACACAGGTCAGAATCCCACACGAGCCGTCACCCACACAGGACAGAGCCCCACATAGATCAAAATCCCACACAGGACAGAGCCCCACACAGGTCAGAATCCCACACGAGCCGTCACCCACACAGGTCAGAATCCCACACGAGCCGTCACCCACACAGGTCAGAGTCGCACACAGGTCAGAGTCGCACACAGGTCAGAGTCGCACACAGGTCAGAGTCGCACACAGGTCAGAGTCCCACACAGGACAGAGTCCCACACAGGACAGAGTCCCACACGAGCTATCACCCACACAAGCCATCACCCACACAGGTCAGAATCCCACACGAGCCATCACCCACACAGGTCTGAATCCCACACGAGCCATCACCCACGCAGGACAGAGCCACACACGACCCATCACCCACACAGGATAGAGACCCACACGAGCCATCACCCACACAGGACAGAGTCCCACACAGGACAGAGTCCCACACGAGCCGTCACCCACACAGGACAGAGCCCCACACGAGCCGTCTCCCACACAGGTCAGAGCCCCATACGAGCCGTCACCCACACAGGTCTGAGCCCCAGACGCGCCGTCACCCACACAGGTCAGGGTCCCACACAGGTAAGGGTCCCACACGAGCCGTCACCCACACAGGTCAGAGTCGCACACAGGTCAGAGTCGCACACAGGTCAGAGTCGCACACAGGTCAGAGTCGCACACAGGTCAGAGTCGCACACAGGTCAGAGTCGCACACGAGCCGTAACCCACACAGGTCAGAATCCTACACGAGCCGTCACCCACACAGATCAGAGTCGCACACAGGTCAGTGTCGCACACAGGTCAGAGTCACAGACAGGTCAGAGTCGCACACAGGTCAGAGTCGCACACAGATCAGAGTCGCACACAGGTCAGAGTCGCACACAGGTCAGAGTCGCACACAGGTCAGAGTCGCACACAGGTCAGAGTCGCAGTGGGGCTAAGACCTGTGTGGGTGACGGCTCGTGTGCGACTCTGACCTGTGTGCGACTCTGACCTGTGTGCGACTCTGACCTGTGTGCGACTCTGACCTGTGTGGGTGACGGCTCGTGTGGGACCCTTACCTGTGTGGGACCCTGACCAGTGTGGGTGACGGCACGTGTGGGGCTCAGACCTGTGTGGGTGACGGCTCGTGTGGGGCTCTGACCTGTGTGGGTGACGGCTCGTGTGGGGCTCTGTCCTGTGTGGGTGACGGCTCGTGTGGGACTCTGACCTGTGTGCAACTCTGACCTGTGTGCGACGCTGACCTGTGTGCGACTCTGACCTGTGTGCGACTTTGACCTGTGTGCGACTTTGACCTGTGTGGGATTCTGACCTGTGTGGGTGACGGCTCGTGTGGGATTCTGACCTGTGTGGGTGACGGCTCGTGTGGGATTCTGACCTGTGTGGCTGACGGCTCGTGTGGGATTCTGACCTGTGTGGGTGACGGCTCGTGTGGGGCTCTGTCCTTTGTGGTTGACGGCTCGTGTGGGACTCTGACCTGCGTGCGACTGTGACCTGTGTGGGATTTTGACCTGTGTGGGTGACGGCTCGTGTGGGACTCTAACCTGTGTGGTTGACGGCTCGTGTGTGGCTCTGACCTGTGTGCGACTCTGACCTGTGTGCGACTCTGACCTGTGTGCGACTCTGACCTGTGTGCGACTCTGACCTGTGTGCGACTCTGACCTGTGTGCGACTCTGACCTGTGTGCGACTCTGACCTGTGTGCGACTCTGACCTGTGTGCGACTCTGACCTGTGTGGGTGATGGCTCGTGTGGGATTCTGACCTGTGTGGGTGACGGCTCGTGTGGGATTCTGACCTGTGTGCGACTCTGACCTGTGTGCGACTCTGACCTGTGTGCTACTCTGACCTGTGTGCGACTCTGACATGTGTGCGACTCTGACCTGTGTGCGACTCTGACCTGTGTGCGACTCTGACCTGTGTGGGTGACGGCTCGTGTGGGATTCTGACCTGTGTGGGGCTCTGTCCTGTGTGGGATTTTGACCTATGTGGGGCTCTGTCCTGTGTGGGTGACGGCTCGTATGGGATTCTGACCTGTGTGGTTGACGGCTCGTGTGGGATTCTGACCTGTGTGGCTGACGGCTCGTGTGCGGCTCTGACCTGTGTGGGTGACGGCTCGTGTGGGGCTCTGTCCTTTGTGGTTGACGGCTCGTGTGGGACTCTGACCTGCGTGCGACTCTGACCTGTGTGGGATTCTGACCTGTGTGGGTGACGGCTCGTGTGGGACTCTGACCTGTGTGGTTGACGGCTCGTGTGCGGCTCTGACCTGTGTGCGACTCTGACCTGTGTGTGACTCTGACCTGTGTGCGACTCTGACCTGTGTGCGACTCTGACCTGTGTGCGACTCTGACCTGTGTGCGACTCTGACCTGTGTGCGACTCTGACCTGTGTGGGTGACGGCTCGTGTGGGATTCTGACCTGTGTGGGTGACGACTCGTGTGGGATTCTGACCTGTGTGGGGCTCTGTCCTGTGTGGGATTTTGACCTATGTGGGGCTCTGTCCTGTGTGGGTGACGGCTCATGTGGGATTCTGACCTGTGTGGTTGACGGCTCGTGTGGGATTCTGACCTGTGTGGCTGACGGCTCGTGTGGGGCTCTGTCCTTTGTGGTTGACGGCTCGTGTGGGACTCTCACCTGCGTACAACTCTGACCTGTGTGGGATTCTGACCTGTGTGGGTGACGGCTCGTGTGGGACTCTGACCTGTGTGGTTGACGGCTCGTGTGCGGCTCTGACCTGTGTGCGACTCTGACCTGTGTGCGACTCTGACCTGTGTGCGACTCTGACCTGTGTGCGACTCTGACCTGTGTGCGACTCTGACCTGTGTGCGACTCTGACCTGTGTGTGACTCTGATCTGTGTGGGTGACGGCTCGTGTGGGATTCTGACCTGTGTGGGTTACGGCTCGTGTGCGACTCTGACCTGTGTGCGACTCTGACCTGTGTGCGACTCTGACCTGTGTGCGACTCTGACCTGTGTGCGACTCTGACCTGTGTGCGTCTCTGACCTGTGTGCGACTCTGACCTGTGTGCGACTCTGACCTGTGTGGGTGACGGCTCGTGTGGGACCCTTACCTGTGTGGGTGACGGCGCGTGTGGGGCTCAGACCTGTGTTGGTGACGGCTCGTGTGGGGCTCTGACCTGTGTGGGTGACGGCTCGTGTGGGGCTCTGTCCTGTGTGGGTGACGGCTCGTGTAGGACTCTGACCTGTGTGCGACTCTGACCTGTGTGCGACTCTGACCTGTGTGCGACTCTGACCTGTGTGCGACTCTGACCTGTGTGGGTGACGGCTCGTGTGGGATTCTGACCTGTGTGGGGCTCTGTTCTGTGTGGGATTTTGACCTTTGTGGGGCTCTGTCCTGTGTGGGTGATGGCTCGTGTGGGATTCTGACCTGTGTGGGTGACGGCTCGTGTGGGATTCTGACCTGTGTGGCTGACGGCTCGTGTGCGGCTCTGACCTGTGTGGGTGACGGCTCGTGTGGGGCTCTGTCCTTTGTGGGTGACGGCTCGTGTGGGACTCTGACCTGTGTGCGACTCTGACCTGTGTGCGACTCTGACCTGTGTGCGACTCTGACCTGTGTGCGACTCTGACCTGTGTGCGACTCTGACCTGTGTGGGTGATGGCTCGTGTGGGACCCTTACCTGTGTGGGACCCTGACCTGTGTGGGTGACGGCGCGTGGGGGGCTCAGACCTGTGTTGGTGACGGCTCGTGTGGGGCTCTGACCTGTGTGGGTGACGGCTCGTGTGGGGCTCTGTCCTGTGTGGGTGATGGCTCGTGTGGGACTCTGACCTGTGTGCGACTCTGACCTGTGTGCGACTCTGACCTGTGTGCGACTCTGACCTGTGTGCGACTCTGACCTGTGTGCGACTCTGACCTGTGTGCGACTCTGACCTGTGTGCCACTCTGACCTGTGTGCGACTCTGACCTGTGTGCGACTCTGACCTGTGTGCGACTCTGACCTGTGTGCGACTTTGACCTTTGTGGGATTCTGACCTGTGTGGGTGACGGCTCGTGTGGGATTCTGACCTGTGTGGGTGACGGCTCGTGTGGGATTCTGACCTGTGTGGGGCTCTGTCCTGTGTGGGATTTTGACCTATGTGGGGCTTTGTCCTGTGTGGGTGACGGCTCGTGTGGGATTCTGACCTGTGTGGGTGACGGCTCGTGTGGGATTCTGACCTGTGTGGCTGACGGCTCGTGTGCGGCTCTGACCTGTGTGGGTGACTGCTCGTGTGGGGCTCTGTCCTTTGTGGTTGACGGCTCGTGTGGGACTCTGACCTGCGTGCGACTGTGACCTGTGTGGGATTCTGACCTGTGTGGGTGACGGCTCGTGTGGGACTCTAACCTGTGTGGGTGACGGCTCGTGTGGGACTCTTACCTGTGTGGGACCCTGACCTGTGTGGGTGACGGCGCGTGTGGGGCTCAGACCTGTGTGGGTGACGGCTCGTGTGCGACTCTGACCTGTGTGCGACTCTGACCTGTGTGCGACTCTGACCTGTGTGCGACTCTGACCTGTGTGCGACTCTGACCTGTGTGCGACTCTGACCTGTGTGCGACTCTGACCTGTGTGCGACTCTGACCCGTGTGCGACTCTGACCTGTGTGCGACTCTGACCTGTGTGGGATTCTGACCTGTGTGGGTGACGGCTCGTGTGAGATTCTGACCTGTGTCGGTGACGGCTCGTGTGGGATTCTGACCTGTGTGGCTGACGGCTCGTGTGCGGCTCTGACCTGTGTGGGTGACGGCTCGTGTGGGGCTCTGTCCTTTGTGTGTGACGGCTCGTGTGGGACTCTGACCTGTGTGCGACTCTGACCTGTGTGCGACTCTGACCTGTGTGCGACTCTGACCTGTGTGCGACTCTGACCTATGTGCGACTCTGACCTGTGTGCGACTTTGACCTGTGTGCGACTCTGACCTGTGTGGGATTCTGACCTGTGTGGGTGACGGCTCGTGTGGGATTCTGACCTGTGTGGGTGACGGCTCGTGTGGGATTCTGACCTGTGTGGGGCTCTGTCCTGTGTGGGATTTTGACCTATGTGGGGCTTTGTCCTGTGTGGGTGACGGCTCGTGTGGGATTCTGACCTGTGTGGCTGACGGCTCGTGTGCGGCTCTGACCTGTGTGGGTGACGGCTCGTGTGGGGCTCTGTCCTTTGTGGTTGACGGCTCGTGTGGGACTCTGACCTGCGTGCGACTCTGACCTGTGTGGGATTCTGACCTGTGTGGGTGACGGCTCGTGTGGGATTCTGACCTGTGTGGTTGACGGCTCGTGGGGGACTCTGACCTGCGTGCGACTCTGAACTGTGTGGGATTCTGACCTTTGTGGTTGACGGCTCGTGTGGGACTCTGACCTGTGTGGGTGACGGCTCGTGTGGGACTCTTACCTGTGTAGGTGACGGCTCGTGTGGGGCTCTGACCTGTGTGGCTGACGGCTCGTGTGCGGCTCTGACCTGTGTGGGTGACGGCTCGTGTGGGGCTCTGTCCTTTGTGGTTGACGGCTCGTGTGGGACTCTGACCTGCGTGCGACTCTGACCTGTGTGGGATTCTGACCTGTGTGGGTGACGGCTCGTGTGGGACTCTGACCTGTGTGGTTGACGGCTCGTGTGCGGCTCTGACCTGTGTGCGACTCTGACCTGTGTGCGACTCTGACCTGTGTGCGACTCTGACCTGTGTGCGACTCTGACCTGTGTGCGACTCTGACCTGTGTGCGACTCTGACCTGTGTGCGACTCTGACCTGTGTGCGACTCTGACCTGTGTGCGACTCTGACCTGTGTGCAACTCTGACCTGTGTGCGACTCTGACCTGTGTGAGACTCTGACCTGTGTGGGTGACGGCTCGTGTGGGACCCTTACCTGTGTGGGACCCTGACCTGTGTGGGTGACGGCGCGTGTGGGGCTCAGACCTGTGTTGGTGACGGCTCGTGTGGGGCTCTGACCTGTGTGGGTGACGGCTCGTGTGGGGCTCTGTCCTGTGTGGGTGACGGCTCGTGTGGGACTCTGACCTGTGTGCGACTCTGACCTGTGTGCGACTCTGACCTGTGTGCGACTCTGACCTGTGTGCGACTCTGACCTGTGTGCGACTCTGACCTGTGTGCGACTCTGACCTGTGTGCGACTCTGACATGTGTGCGACTCTGACCTGTGTGTGTGACGGCTCGTGTGGGATTCTGACCTGTGTGGGTGACGGCTCGTGTGGGATTCTGACCTGTGTGGGGCTCTGTCCTGTGTGGGATTTTGACCTTTGTGGGGCTCTGTCCTGTGTGGGTGACGGCTCGTGTGGGATTCTGACCTGTGTGGCTGACGGCTCGTGTGCGGCTCTGACCTGTGTGGGTGACGGCTCGTGTGGGGCTCTGTCCTTTGTGGGTGACGGCTCGTGTGCGACTCTGACCTGTGTGCGACTCTGACCTGTGTGCGACTCTGACCTGTGTGCGACTCTGACCTGTGTGCGACTCTGACCTGTGTGCGACTCTGACCTGTGTGCGACTCTGACCTGTGTGGGTGACGGCTCGTGTGGGACCCTTACCTGTGTGGGACCCTGACCTGTGTGGGTGACGGCGCGTGTGGGGCTCAGACCTGTGTTGGTGACGGCTCGTGTGGGGCTCTGACCTGTGTGGGTGACGGCTCGTGTGGGGCTCTGTCCTGTGTGGGTGATGGCTCGTGTGGGATGCTGACCTGTGTGGGTGACGGCTCGTGTGGGATTCTGACCTGTGTGGGGCTCTGTCCTGTGTGGGATTTTGACCTTTGTGGGGCTCTGTCCTGTGTGGGTGACGGCTCGTGTGGGATTCTGACCTGTGTGGCTGACGGCTTGTGTGCGGCTCTGACCTGTGTGGGTGACGGCTCGTGTGGGGCTCTGTCCTTTGTGGGTGACGGCTCGTGTGGGACTCTGACCTGTGTGCGACTCTGACCTGTGTGCGACTCTGACCTGTGTGGGTGACGGCTCGTGTGGGACCCTTACCTGTGTGGGACCCTGACCTGTGTGGGTGACGGCGCGTGTGGGGCTCAGACCTGTGTTGGTCACGGCTCGTGTGGGGCTCTGACCTGTGTGGGTGACGGCTTGTGTGGGGCTCTGTCCTGTGTGGGTGATGGCTCGTGTGGGACTCTGACCTGTGTGCGACTCTGACCTGTGTGCGACTCTGACCTATGTGCGACTCTGACCTGTGTGCGACTCTGACCTGTGTGCGACTCTGACCTGTGTGCGACTCTGACCTGTGTGCGACTCTGACCTGTGTGCGACTCTGACCTGTGTGCGACTCTGACCTGTGTGCGACTCTGACCTGTGTGCGACTCTGACCTGTGTGCGACTCTGACCTGTGTGCGACTCTGACCTGTGTGAGACTCTGACCTGTGTGGGTGATGGCTCGTGTGGGATTCTGACCTTTGTGGGGCTCTGTCCTGTGTGGGATTTTGACCAATGTGGGGCTCTGTCCTGTGTGGGTGACGGCTCATGTGGGATTCTGACCTGTGTGGTTGACGGCTCGTGTGGGATTCTGACCTGTGTGGCTGACGGCTCGTGTGCGGCTCTGACCTGTGTGGGTGACGGCTCGTGTGGGGCTCTGTCCTTTGTGGTTGACGGCTCGTGTGGGACTCTGACCTGTGTGGTTGACGGCTCGTGTGCGGCTCTGACCTGTGTGCGACTCTGACCTGTGTGCGACTCTGACCTGTGTGCGACTCTGACCTGTGTGCGACTCTGACCTGTGTGCGACTCTGACCTGTGTGCGACTCTGACCTGTGTGGGTGACGGCTCGTGTGGGACCCTTACCTGCGTGCGACTCTGACCTGTGTGGGATTCTGACCTGTGTGGGTGACGGCTCGTGTGGGACTCTGACCTGTGTGGTTGACGGCTCGTGTGGGATTCTGACCAGTGTGGCTGACGGCTCGTGTGCGGCTCTGACCTGTGTGGGTGACGGCTCGTGTGGGGCTCTGTCCTTTGTGGTTGACGGCTCGTGTGGGACTCTGACCTGTGTGCGACTCTGACCTGTGTGCGACTCTGACCTGTGTGCGACTCTGACCTGTGTGCGACTCTGACCTGTGTGCGACTCTGACCTGTGTGCGACTCTGACCTGTGTGCGACTCTGACCTGTGTGCGACTCTGACCTGTGTGCGACTCTGACCTGTGTGGGTGACGGCTCGTGTGGGACCCTTACCTGCGTGCGATTCTGACCTGTGTGGGATTCTGACCTGTGTGGGATTCTGACCTGTGTGGGTGACGGCTCGTGTGGGACTCTGACCTGTGTGGTTGACGGCTCGTGTGCGGCTCTGACCTGTGTGCGACTCTGACCTGTGTGCGACTCTGACCTGTGTGCGACTCTGACCTGTGTGCGACTCTGACCTGTGTGCGACTCTGACCTGTGTGCGACTCTGACCTGTGTGGGTGACGGCTCGTGTGAGACCCTTACCTGTGTGGGACCCTGACCTGTGTGGGTGACGGCGCGTGTGGGGCTCAGACCTGTGTTGGTGACGGCTCGTGTGGGGCTCTGACCTGTGTGGGTGACGGCTCGTGTGAGGCTCTGTCCTGTGTAAGTGACGGCTCGTGTGGGACTCTGACCTGTGTGCGACTCTGACCTGTGTGCCACTCTGACCTGTGTGCCACTCTGACCTGTGTGCGACTCTGACCTGTGTGCGACTCTGACCTGTGTGCGACTCTGACCTGTGTGCGACTCTGACCTGTGTGGGTGACGGCTCGTGTGGGATGCTGACCTGTGTGGGTGACGGCTCGTGTGGGATTCTGACCTGTGTGGGGCTCTGTCCTGTGTGGGATTTTGACCTTTGTGGGGCTCTGTCCTGTGTGGGTGACGGCTCGTGTGGGATTCTGACCTGTGTGGCTGACGGCTTGTGTGCGGCTCTGACCTGTGTGGGTGACGGCTCGTGTGGGGCTCTGTCCTTTGTGGGTGACGGCTCGTGTGGGACTCTGACCTGTGTGCGACTCTGACCTGTGTGCGACTCTGACCTGTGTGCGACTCTGACCTGTGTGGGTGACGGCTCGTGTGGGACCCTTACCTGTGTGGGACCCTGACCTGTGTGGGTGACGGCGCGTGTGGGGCTCAGACCTGTGTTGGTGACGGCTCGTGTGGGGCTCTGACCTGTGTGGGTGACGGCTTGTGTGGGGCTCTGTCCTGTGTGGGTGATGGCTCGTGTGGGACTCTGACCTGTGTGCGACTCTGACCTGTGTGCGACTCTGACCTATGTGCGACTCTGACCTGTGTGCGACTCTGACCTGTGTGCGACTCTGACCTGTGTGCGACTCTGACCTGTGTGCGACTCTGACCTGTGTGCGACTCTGACCTGTGTGCGACTCTGACCTGTGTGCGACTCTGACCTGTGTGCGACTCTGACCTGTGTGAGACTCTGACCTGTGTGGGTGATGGCTCGTGTGGGATTCTGACCTTTGTGGGGCTCTGTCCTGTGTGGGATTTTGACCAATGTGGGGCTCTGTCCTGTGTGGGTGACGGCTCGTGTGGGATTCTGACCTGTGTGGTTGACGGCTCGTGTGGGATTCTGACCTGTGTGGCTGACGGCTCGTGTGCGGCTCTGACCTGTGTGGGTGACGGCTCGTGTGGGGCTCTGTCCTTTGTGGTTGACGGCTCGTGTGGGACTCTGACCTGTGTGGTTGACGGCTCGTGTGCGGCTCTGACCTGTGTGCGACTCTGACCTGTGTGCGACTCTGACCTGTGTGCGACTCTGACCTGTGTGCGACTCTGACCTGTGTGCGACTCTGACCTGTGTGGGTGACGGCTCGTGTGGGATTCTGACCTGTGTGGGTGACGACTCGTGTGGGATTCTGACCTGTGTGGGGCTCTGTCCTGTGTGGGATTTTGACCTATGTGGGGCTCTGTCCTGTGTGGGTGACGGCTCGTGTGGGATTCTGACCTGTGTGGTTGACGGCTCGTGTGGGATTCTGACCTGTGTGGCTGACGGCTCGTGTGCGGCTCTGACCTGTGTGGGTGACGGCTCGTGTGGGGCTCTGTCCTTTGTGGTTGACGGCTCGTGTGGGACTCTGACCTGCGTGCGACTCTGACCTGTGTGGGATTCTGACCTGTGTGGGTGACGGCTCGTGTGGGACTCTGACCTGTGTGGTTGACGGCTCGTGTGCGGCTCTGACCTGTGTGCGACTCTGACCTGTGTGCGACTCTGACCTGTGTGCGACTCTGACCTGTGTGCGACTCTGACCTGTGTGCGACTCTGACCTGTGTGCGACTCTGATCTGTGTGGGTGACGGCTCGTGTGGGATTCTGACCTGTGTGGGTTACGGCTCGTGTGCGACTCTGACCTGTGTGCGACTCTGACCTGTGTTAGACTCTGACCTGTGTGCGACTCTGACCTGTGTGCGACTCTGACCTGTGTGCGACTCTGACCTGTGTGCGACTCTGACCTGTGTGCGACTCTGACCTGTGTGCGACTCTGACCTGTGTGAGACTCTGACCTGTGTGGGTGACGGCTCGTGTGCGACTCTGACCTGTGTGGGATTCTGACCTGTGTGGGTAACGTCTCGTGTGGGATTCTGACCTATGTGGGTGACGGCTCGTGTGGGACCGTGACCTGTGTGGGACCCTGACCTGTGTGGGTGACGCTCGTGTGGGTCTCAGACCTGTGTGGGTGACGGCTCGTGTGGGGCTCTGACCTGTGTGGGTGACGGCTCGTGTGGGACTCTGACCTGTGTGGGTGACGGCTCGTGTGCGATTCTGACCTGTGTGGTTACGGCTCGTGTGGGATTCTGACCTGTGTGGGTGATGGCTCGTGTGGGACTCTGTCCTGTGTGGTTGACGGCTCGTGTGGGGCTCTGTCCTGTCTGGGTGACGGCTCGTGTGCGACTCTGACCTGTGTGCGACTCTGACTTGTGTGCGACTCTGACTTATGTGCGACTCTGACTTATGTGCGACTCTGACCTGTGTGCGACTCTGACCTGTGTGCGACTCTGACCTGTGTGCGACTCTGACCTGTGTGCGACTCTGACCTGTGTGCGACTCTGACCTGTGTGCGACTCTGACCTGTGTGGGATTCTGACCTGTGTGGGTGACGGCTCGTGTGGGATTCTGACCTGTGTGGGTGACGGCTCGTGTGGGATTCTGACCTGTGTGGGGCTCTGTCCTGTGTGGGATTTTGACCTATGTGGGGCTTTGTCCTGTGTGGGTGACGGCTGGTGTGGGATTCTGACCTGTGTGGCTGACGGCTCGTGTGCGGCTCTGACCTGTGTGGTTGATGGCTCGTGTGGAACTCAGACCTGCGTGCGACTGTGACCTGTGTGGGTGACGGCTCGTGTGGGACTCTAACCTGTGTGGTTGACGGCTCGTGTGCGGCTCTGACCTGTGTGCGACTCTGACCTGTGTGCGACTCTGACCTGTGTGCGACTCTGACCTGTGTGCGACTCTGACCTGTGTGCGACTCTGACCTGTGTGGGTGACGGCTCGTGTGGGACCCTTACCTGTGTGGGACCCTGACCTGTGTGGGTGACGGCGCGTGTGGGGCTCAGACCTGTGTGGGTGACGGCTCGTGTGGGGCTCTGACCTGTGTGGGTGACGGCTCGTGTGGGGCTCTGTCCTGTGTGGGTGAGGGCTCGTGTGGGACTCTGACCTGTGTGCAACTCTGACCTGTGTGCGACTCTGACCTGTGTGCGACTCTGACCTGTGTGCGACTCTGACCTGTGTGCGACTCTGACCTGTGTGCGACTCTGACCTGTGTGCGACTCTGACCTGTGTGCGACTCTGACCTGTGTGCGACTCTGACCTGTGTGCGACTCTGACCTGTGTGCGACTCTGACCTGTGTGGGTGACGGCTCGTGTGGGATTCTGACCTGTGTGGGGCTCTGTCCTGTGTGGGATTTTGACCTTTGTGGGGCTCTGTCCTGTGTGGGTGACGGCTCGTGTGGGATTCTGACCTGTGTGGGTGACGGCTCGTGTGGGATTCTGACCTGTGTGGCTGACGGCTCGTGTGCGGCTCTGACCTGTGTGGTTGACGGCTCGTGTGGGGCTCTGTCCTTTGTGGTTGACGGCTCGTGTGGGACTCTGACCTGCGTGCGACTCTGACCTGTGTGGGATTCTGATCTGTGTTGGTGACGGCTCGTGTGGGACTCTGACCTGTGTGGTTGACGGCTCGTGGGGGACTCTGACCTGCGTGTGACTCTGAACTGCGTGGGACTCTGACCTGTGTGGTTGACGGCTCGTGTGGGACTCTGACCTGTGTGGGTGACGGCTCGTGTGGGACTATTACCTGTGTAGGTGACGGCTCGTGTGGGGCTCTGACCTGTGTGGCTGACGGCTCGTGTGCGGCTCTGACCTGTGTGGGTGACGGCTCGTGTGGGGCTCTGTCCTTTGTGGTTGACGGCTCGTGTGGGACTCTGACCTGCGTGCGACTCTGACCTGTGTGGGATTCTGACCTGTGTGGGTGACGGCTCGTGTGGGACTCTGACCTGTGTGGTTGACGGCTCGTGTGCGGCTCTGACCTGTGTGCGACTCTGACCTGTGTGCGACTCTGACCTGTGTGCGACTCTGACCTGTGTGCGACTCTGACCTGTGTGCGACTCTGACCTGTGTGCGACTCTGACCTGTGTGCGACTCTGACCTGTGTGCGACTCTGACCTGTGTGCGACTCTGACCTGTGTGCGTCTCTGACCTGTGTGCGACTCTGACCTGTGTGGGTGACGGCTCGTGTGGGACCCTTACCTGTGTGGGACCCTGACCTGTGTGGGTGACGGCGCGTGTGGGGCTCAGACCTGTGTTGGTGACGGCTCGTGTGGGGCTCTGACCTGTGTGGGTGACGGCTCGTGTGGGATTCTGACCTGTGTGGGTGACGGCTCGTGTGGGATTCTGACCTGTGTGGGGCTCTGTCCGGTGTGGGATTTTGACCTTTGTGGGGCTCTGTCCTGTGTGGGTGATGGCTCGTGTGGGATTCTGACCTGTGTGGGTGACGGCTCGTGTGGGATTCTGACCTGTGTGGCTGACGGCTCGTGTGCGGCTCTGACCTGTGTGGGTGACGGCTCGTGTGGGGCTCTGTCCTTTGTGGGTGACGGCTCGTGTGGGACTCTGACCTGTGTGCGACTCTGACCTGTGTGCGACTCTGACCTGTGTGCGACTCTGACCTGTGTGCGACTCTGACCTGTGTGCGACTCTGACCTGTGTGCGACTCTGACCTGTGTGGGTGATGGCTCGTGTGGGACCCTGACCTGTGTGGGACCCTGACCTGTGTGGGTGACGGCGCGTGTGGGGCTCAGACCTGTGTTGGTGACGGCTCGTGTGGGGCTCTGACCTGTGTGGGTGACGGCTTGTGTGGGGCTCTGTCCTGTGTGCGACTCTGACCTGTGTGCGACTCTGACCTGTGTGCGACTCTGACCTGTGTGCGACTCTGACCTGTGTGCGACTCTGACCTGTGTGCGACTCTGACCTGTGTGCGACTCTGACCTGTGTGCGACTCTGACCTGTGTGCGTTTCTGACCTGTGTGCGACTCTGACCTGTGTGCGACTCTGACCTGTGTGAGACTCTGACCTGTGTGGGTGACGGCTCGTGTGGGACCCTTACCTGTGTGGGACCCTGACCTGTGTGGGTGACGGCGCGTGTGGGGCTCAGACCTGTGTTGGTGACGGCTCGTGTGGGGCTCTGACCTGTGTGGGTGACGGCTCGTGTGGGGCTCTGTCCTGTGTGGGTGACGGCTCGTGTGGGACTCTGACCTGTGTGCGACTCTGACCTGTGTGCGACTCTGACCTGTGTGCGACTCTGACCTGTGTGCGACTCTGACCTGTGTGCGACTCTGACCTGTGTGCGACTCTGACCTGTGTGCGACTCTGACATGTGTGCGACTCTGACCTGTGTGAGTGACGGCTCGTGTGGGATTCTGACCTGTGTGGGTGACGGCTCGTGTGGGATTCTGACCTGTGTGGGGCTCTGTCCTGTGTGGGATTTTGACCTTTGTGGGGCTCTGTCCTGTGTGGGTGACGGCTCGTGTGGGATTCTGACCTGTGTGGGTGACGGCTCGTGTGGGATTCTGACCTGTGTGGCTGACGGCTCGTGTGCGGCTCTGACCTGTGTGGGTGACGGCTCGTGTGGGGCTCTGTCCTTTGTGGGTGACGGCTCGTGTGGGACTCTGACCTGTGTGCGACTCTGACCTGTGTGCGACTCTGACCTGTGTGCGACTCTGACCTGTGTGCGACTCTGACCTGTGTGCGACTCTGACCTGTGTGCGACTCTGACCTGTGTGCGACTCTGACCTGTGTGGGTGACGGCTCGTGTGGGACCCTTACCTGTGTGGGACCCTGACCTGTGTGGGTGACGGCGCGTGTGGGGCTCAGACCTGTGTTGGTGACGGCTCGTGTGGGGCTCTGACCTGTGTGGGTGACGGCTCGTGTGGGGCTCTGTCCTGTGTGGGTGATGGCTCGTGTGGGACTCTGACCTGTGTGCGACTCTGACCTGTGTGCGACTCTGACCTGTGTGCGACTCTGACCTGTGTGCGACTCTGACCTGTGTGCGACTCTGACCTGTGTGCGACTCTGACCTGTGTGCGACTCTGACCTGTGTGCGACTCTGACCTGTGTGCGACTCTGACCTGTGTGCGACTCCGACCTGTGTGCGACTCTGACCTGTGTGGGTGACGGCTCGTGTGGGATTCTGACCTGTGTGGGTGACGGCTCGTGTGGGATTCTGACCTGTGTGGGGATCTGTCCTGTGTGGGATTTTGACCTATGTGGGGCTTTGTCCTGTGTGGGTGACGGCTCGTGTGGGATTCTGACCTGTGTGGGTGACGGCTCGTGTGGGATTCTGACCTGTGTGGCTGACGGCTCGTGTGCGGCTCTGACCTGTGTGGGTGACGGCTCGTGTGGGGCTCTGTCCTTTGTGGTTGACGGCTCGTGTGGGACTCTGACCTGCGTGCGACTGTGACCTGTGTGGGATTCTGACCTGTGTGGGTGACGGCTCGTGTGGGACTCTAACCTGTGTGGGTGACGGCTCGTGTGGGACCCTTACCTGTGTGGGACCCTGACCTGTGTGGGACCCTGACCTGTGTGGGTGACGGCGCGTGTGGGGCTCAGACCTGTGTGGGTGACGGCTCGTGTGCGACTCTGACCTGTGTGCGACTCTGACCTGTGTGGGTGACGGCTCGTGTGGGATTCTGACCTGTGTGGGTGACGACTCGTGTGGGATTCTGACCTGTGTGGGGCTCTGTCCTGTTTGGGATTTTGACCTATGTGGGGCTTTGTCCTGTGTGGGTGACGGCTCGTGTGGGATTCTGACCTGTGTGGGTGACGGCTCGTGTGGGGCTCTGTCCTTTGTGGTTGACGGCTCGTGTGGGACTCTGACCTGCGTGCGACTGTGACCTGTGTGGGTGACGGCTCGTGTGGGACTCTAACCTGTGTGGTTGATGGCTCGTGTGCGGCTCTGACCTGTGTGCGACTCTGACCTGTGTGCGACTCCCACCTGTGTGCGACTCTGACCTGTGTGCGACTCTGACCTGTGTGCGACTCTGACCTGTGTGCGACTCTGACCTGTGAGGGTGACGGCTCGTGTGGGACCCTTACCTGTGTGGGACCCTGACCTGTGTGGGTGACGGCGCGTGTAGGGCTCAGACCTGTGTGGGTGACGGCTCGTGTGGGGCTCTGACCTGTGTGGGTGACGGCTCGTGTGGGGCTCTGTCCTGTGTGGGTGACGGCTCGTGTGGGACTCTGACCTGTGTGCAACTCTGACCTGTGTGCGACTCTGACCTGTGTGCGACTCTGACCTGTGTGCGACTCTGACCTGTGTGCGACTCTGACCTGTGTGCGACTCTGACCTGTGTGCGACTCTGACCTGTGTGCGACTCTGACCTGTGTGCGACTCTGACCTGTGTGCGACACTGACCTGTGTGCGACTCTGATCTGTGTGGGTGACGGCTCGTGTGGGATTCTGACCTGTGTGGGTGACGGCTCGTGTGGGATTCTGACCTGTGTGGGGCTCTGTCCTGTGTGGGATTTTGACCTTTGTGGGGCTCTGTCCTGTGTGGGTGACGGCTCGTGTGGGGCTCTGTCCTTTGTGGTTGACGGCTCGTGTGGGACTCTGACCAGCGTGCGACTCTGACCTGTGTGGGATTCTGACCTGTGTGGGTGACGGCTCGTGTGGGACTCTGACCTGTGTGGTTGACGGCTCGTGGGGGACTCTGACCTGCGTGCGACTCTGAACTGTGTGGGACTCTGACCTGTGTGGTTGACGGCTCGTGTGGGACTCTGACCTGTGTGGGTGACGGCTCGTGTGGGACTCTTACCTGTGTAGGTGACGGCTCGTGTGGGGCTCTGACCTGTGTGGCTGACGGCTCGTGTGCGGCTCTGACCTGTGTGGGTGACGGCTCGTGTGGGGCTCTGTCCTTTGTGGTTGACGGCTCGTGTGGGACTCTGACCTGCGTGCGACTCTGACCTGTGTGGGATTCTGACCTGTGTGGTTGACGGCTCGTGTGCGGCTCTGACCTGTGTGCGACTCTGACCTGTGTACGTCTCTGACCTGTGTGCGTCTCTGACCTGTGTGCGACTCTGACCTGTGTGCGACTCTGACCTGTGTGCGACTCTGACCTGTGTGGGTGACGGCTCGTGTGGGACCCTTACCTGTGTGGGACCCTGACCTGTGTGGGTGACGGCGCGTGTGGGGCTCAGACCTGTGTTGGTGACGGCTCGTGTGGGGCTCTGACCTGTGTGGGTGACGGCTTGTGTGGGGCTCTGTCCTGTGTGGGTAATTGCTCGTGTGGGACTCTGACCTGTGTGCGACTCTGACCTATGTGCGACTCTGACCTGTGTGCGAATCTGACCTATGTGCGACTCTGACCTGTGTGCGACTCTGACTTGTGTGGGTGACGGCTCGTGTGGGATTCTGACCTGTGTGGGTGACGGCTCGTGTGGGATTCTGACCTGTGTGGCTGACGGCTCGTGTGCGGCTCTGACCTGTGTGGGTGACGGCTCGTGTGGGGCTCTGTCCTTTGTGGGTGACGGCTCGTGTGGGACTCTGACCTGTGTGCGACTCTGACCTGTGTGCGACTCTTACCTGTGTGCGACTCTGACCTGTGTGCGACTCTGACCTGTGTGCGACTCTGACCTGTGTGCGACTCTGACCTGTGTGCGACTCTGACCTGTGTGCGACTTTGACCTGTGTGGGATTCTGATCTGTGTGGGTGACGGCTCGTGTGGGATTCTGACCTGTGTGGGTGACGGCTCGTGTGGGATTCTGACCTGTGTGGGTGACGGCTCGTGTGGGATTCTGACCTGTGTGGCTGACGGCTCGTGTGCGGCTCTGACCTGTGTGGGTGACGGCTCGTGTGGGGCTCTGTCCTTTGTGGTTGACGGCTCGTGTGGGACTCTGACCTGCGTGCGACTGTGACCTGTGTAGGATTCTGACCTGTGTGGGTGACGGCTCGTGTGGGACTCTAACC
The DNA here is from genome assembly GCF_050947455.1 of Rhinoderma darwinii. Lineage (NCBI taxonomy): Eukaryota > Metazoa > Chordata > Amphibia > Anura > Rhinodermatidae > Rhinoderma > Rhinoderma darwinii. The sequence goes on from NC_134689.1 coordinate 431,245,900, forward strand.
TGTGTGGGTGACGGCTCGTGTGGGACCCTTACCTGTGTGGGACCCTGACCTGTGTGGGTGACGGCGCGTGTGGGGCTAAGACCTGTGTGGGTGACGGCTCGTGTGCGACTCTGACCTGTGTGCGACTCTGACCTGTGTGCGACTCTGACCTGTGTGCGACTCTGACCTGTGTGGGTGACGGCTCGTGTGGGACCCTTACCTGTGTGGGACCCTGACCAGTGTGGGTGACGGCACGTGTGGGGCTCAGACCTGTGTGGGTGACGGCTCGTGTGGGGCTCTGACCTGTGTGGGTGACGGCTCGTGTGGGGCTCTGTCCTGTGTGGGTGACGGCTCGTGTGGGACTCTGACCTGTGTGCAACTCTGACCTGTGTGCGACGCTGACCTGTGTGCGACTCTGACCTGTGTGCGACTTTGACCTGTGTGCGACTTTGACCTGTGTGGGATTCTGACCTGTGTGGGTGACGGCTCGTGTGGGATTCTGACCTGTGTGGGTGACGGCTCGTGTGGGATTCTGACCTGTGTGGCTGACGGCTCGTGTGCGGCTCTGACCTGTGTGGGTGACGGCTCGTGTGGGGCTCTGTCCTTTGTGGTTGACGGCTCGTGTGGGACTCTGACCTGCGTGCGACTGTGACCTGTGTGGGATTCTGACCTGTGTGGGTGACGGCTCGTGTGGGACTCTAACCTGTGTGGTTGACGGCTCGTGTGTGGCTCTGACCTGTGTGCGACTCTGACCTGTGTGCGACTCTGACCTGTGTGCGACTCTGACCTGTGTGCGACTCTGACCTGTGTGCGACTCTGACCTGTGTGCGACTCTGACCTATGTGCGACTCTGACCTGTGTGGGACTCTGACCTGTGTGGGTGATGGCTCGTGTGGGATTCTGACCTGTGTGGGTGACGGCTCGTGTGGGATTCTGACCTGTGTGCGACTCTGACCTGTGTGCGACTCTGACCTGTGTGCGACTCTGACCTGTGTGCGACTCTGACATGTGTGCGACTCTGACCTGTGTGCGACTCTGACCTGTGTGGGTGACGGCTCGTGTGGGATTCTGACCTGTGTGGGTGACGACTCGTGTGGGATTCTGACCTGTGTGGGGCTCTGTCCTGTGTGGGATTTTGACCTATGTGGGGCTCTGTCCTGTGTGGGTGACGGCTCGTGTGGGATTCTGACATGTGTGGTTGACGGCTCGTGTGGGATTCTGACCTGTGTGGCTGACGGCTCGTGTGCGGCTCTGACCTGTGTGGGTGACGGCTCGTGTGGGGCTCTGTCCTTTGTGGTTGACGGCTCGTGTGGGACTCTGACCTGCGTGCGACTCTGACCTGTGTGGGATTCTGACCTGTGTGGGAGACGGCTCGTGTGGGACTCTGACCTGTGTGGTTGACGGCTCGTGTGCGGCTCTGACCTGTGTGTGACTCTGACCTGTGTGTGACTCTGACCTGTGTGCGACTCTGACCTGTGTGCGACTCTGACCTGTGTGCGACTCTGACCTGTGTGCGACTCTGACCTGTGTGCGACTCTGACCTGTGTGGGTGACGGCTCGTGTGGGATTCTGACCTGTGTGGGTGACGACTCGTGTGGGATTCTGACCTGTGTGGGGCTCTGTCCTGTGTGGGATTTTGACCTATGTGGGGCTCTGTCCTGTGTGGGTGACGGCTCATGTGGGATTCTGACCTGTGTGGTTGACGGCTCGTGTGGGATTCTGACCTGTGTGGCTGACGGCTCGTGTGGGGCTCTGTCCTTTGTGGTTGACGGCTCGTGTGGGACTCTCACCTGCGTACAACTCTGACCTGTGTGGGATTCTGACCTGTGTGGGTGACGGCTCGTGTGGGACTCTGACCTGTGTGGTTGACGGCTCGTGTGCGGCTCTGACCTGTGTGCGACTCTGACCTGTGTGCGACTCTGACCTGTGTGCGACTCTGACCTGTATGCGACTCTGACCTGTGTGCGACTCTGACCTGTGTGCGACTCTGACCTGTGTGCGACTCTGACCTGTGTGGGTGACGGCTCGTGTGGGATTCTGACCTGTGTGGGTTACGGCTCGTGTGCGACTCTGACCTGTGTGCGACTCTGACCTGTGTGCGACTCTGACCTGTGTGCGACTCTGACCTGTGTGCGACTCTGACCTGTGTGCGACTCTGACCTGTGTGCGACTCTGACCTGTGTGCGACTCTGACCTGTGTGCGACTCTGACCTGTGTGCGACTCTGACCTGTGTGCGACTCTGACCTGTGTGCGACTCTGACCTGTGTGGGTGACGGCTCGTGTGCGACTCTGACCTGTGTGGGATTCTGACCTGTGTGGGTAACGTCTCGTGTGGGATTCTGACCTATGTGGGTGACGGCTCGTGTGGGACCTTGACCTGTGTGGGACCCTGACCTGTGTGGGTGACGCTCGTGTGGGTCTCAGACCTGTGTGGGTGACGGCTCGTGAGGGGCTCTGACCTGTGTGGGTGACGGCTCGTGTGGGACTCTGACCTGTGTGGGTGACGGCTCGTGTGCGATTCTGACCTGTGTGGTTACGGCTCGTGTGGGATTCTGACCTGTGTGGGTGATGGCTCGTGTGGGACCCTGTCCTGTGTGGTTGACGGCTCGTGTGGGGCTCTGTCCTGTCTGGGTGACGGCTCGTGTGCGACTTTGACCTGTGTGCGACTCTGACTTGTGTGCGACTCTGACCTGTGTGCGACTCTGACTTGTGTGCGACTCTGACCTGTGTGCGACTCTGACCTGTGTGCGACTCTGACCTGTGTGCGACTCTGACCTGTGTGCGACTCTGACCTGTGTGCGACTCTGACCTGTGTGCGACTCTGACCTGTGTGAGACTCTGACCTGTGTGCGACTCTGACCTGTGTGCGACTCTGACCTGTGTGCGACTCTGACCTGTGTGCGACTCTGACCTGTGTGCGACTCTGACCTGTGTGCGACTCTGACCTGTGTGCGACTCTGACCTGTGTGGGATTCTGTCCTGTGTGGGATTCTGACCTGTGTGGGATTCTGACCTGTGTGGGTGACGGCTCGTGTGGGGCTCTGTCCTGTGTGGGTGACGGCTCGTGTGCGACTCTGACCTGTGTGGTTACGGCTCGTGTGGGATTCTGACCTGTGTGGGTGATGGCTCGTGTGGGACTCTGTCCTGTGTGGGTGATGGCTCGTGTGGGATTCTGACCTGTGTGGGTGATAGCTCGTGTGGGACTCTGACCTGTGTGGGTGATGGCTCGTGTGGGACTCTGTCCTGTGTGGGTGATGGCACGTGTGGGACTCTGACCTGTGTGGGTGATGGCTCGTGTGGGATTCTGACCTGTGTGGGTGATGGCTCGTGTGGGACCCTGTCCTGTGTGGGACCCTGACCTGTGTGGGACCCTGACCTGTGTGGGACCCTGACCTGTGTGGGACCCTGACCTGTGTGGGACCCTGACCTGTGTGGGACCCTGACCTGTGTGCGACTCTGACCTGTGTGCGACCCTGCATGTGTGGGTGACGGCTCATGTGGGACCCTGACCTGTGTGGGACACTGACCTGTGTGGGTGACGGCTCGTGTGTGGCTCAGACCTGTGTGGGTGACGGCTCGTGTGGGGCTCTGACCTGTGTGGGTGACGGCTCGTGTGGGGCTCTGTCCTGTGTGGGTGATGGCTCGTGTGGGACTCTGACCTGTGTGCGACTCTGACCTGTGTGCGACTCTGACCTGTGTGCGACTCTGACCTGTGTGCGACTCTGACCTGTGTGCGACTCTGACCTGTGTGCGACTCTGACCTGTGTGGGTGACGGCTCGTGTGGGATTCTGACCTGTGTGGGTGACGGCTCGTGTGGGATTCTGACCTGTGTGGGGCTCTGTCCTGTGTGAGATTTTGACCAATGTAGGGCTCTGTCCTGTGTGGGTGACGGCTCGTGTGGGATTCTGACCTGTGTGGTTGATGGCTCGTGTGGGATTCTGACCTGTGTGGCTGACGGCTCGTGTGCGGCTCTGACCTGTGTGGGTGACGGCTCGTGTGGGGCTCTGTCCTTTGTGGTTGACGGCTCGTGTGGGACTCTGACCTGCGTGCGACTCTGACCTGTGTGGGATTCTGACCTGTGTGGGTGACGGCTCGTGTGGGACTCTGACCTGTGTGGTTGATGGCTCGTGTGCGGCTCTGACCTGTGTGCGGCTCTGACCTGTGTGCGACTCTGACCTGTGTGCGACTCTGACCTGTGTGCGACTCTGACCTGTGTGCGACTCTGACCTGTGTGCGACTCTGACCTGTGTGCGACTCTGACCTGTGTGCGACTCTGACCTTTGTGCGACTCTGACCTGTGTGCGACTCTGACCTGTGTGCGACTCTGACCTGTGTGCGACTCTGACCTGTGTGCGACTCTGACCTGTGTGCGACTCTGACCTGTGTGCGACTCTGACCTGTGTGCGACTCTGACCTGTGTGCGACTCTGACCTGTGTGAGACTCTGACCTGTGTGAGACTCTGACCTGTGTGGGTGACGGCTCGTGTGGGACCCTGACCTGTGTGGGTGACGGCGAGTGTGGGGCTCAGACCTATGTGGGTGACGGCTCGTGTGGGGCTCTGACCTGTGTGGGTGACGGCTCTTGTGGGGCTCTGTCCTGTGTGGGTGACGGCTCGTGTGGGACTCTGACCTGTGTGCGACTCTGACCTGTGTGCGACTCTGACCTGTGTGCGACTCTGACCTGTGTGCGACTCTGACCTGTGTGCGACTCTGACCTGTGTGCGACTCTGACCTGTGTGCGACTCTGACCTGTGTGCGACTCTGACCTGTGTGGGACTCTGACCTGTGTGGGTGACGGCTCGTGTGGGACCCTTACCTGTGTGGGACCCTGACCTGTGTGGGTGACGGCGCGTGTGTGGCTCAGACCTGCGTGGGTGACGGCTCGTGTGGGGCTCTGACCTGTGTGGGTGACGGCTCTTGTGGGGCTCTGTCCTGTGTGGGTGACGGCTCGTGTGGGACTCTAACCTGTGTGCGACTCTGACCTGTGTGCGACTCTGACCTGTGTGCGACTCTGACCTGTGTGCGACTCTGACCTGTGTGCGACTCTGACCTGTGTGCGACTCTGACCTGTGTGCGACTCTGACCTGTGTGGGACTCTGACCTGTGTGCGACTCTGACCTGTGTGGGACTCTGACCTGTGTGGGTGACGGCTCGTGTGTGGCTCAGACCTGTGTGGGTGACGGCTCGTGTGGGGCTCTGACCTGTGTGGGTGACGGCTCGTGTGGGGCTCTGTCCTGTGTGGGTGATGGCTCGTGTGGGACTCTGACCTGTGTGCGACTCTGACCTGTGTGCGACTCTGACCTGTGTGCGACTCTGACCTGTGTGCGACTCTGACCTGTGTGCGACTCTGACCTGTGTGCGACTCTGACCTGTGTGGGTGACGGCTCGTGTGGGACTCTGACCTGTGTGGGTGACGGCTCGTGTGGGATTCTGACCTGTGTGGGGCTCTGTCCTGTGTGGGATTTTGACCAATGTGGGGCTCTGTCCTGTGTGGGTGACGGCTCGTGTGGGATTCTGACCTGTGTGGTTGACGGCTCGTGTGGGATTCTGACCTGTGTGGCTGACGGCTCGTGTGCAGCTCTGACCTGTGTGGGTGACGGCTCGTGTGGGACTCTGACCTGCGTGCGACTCTGACCTGTGTGGGATTCTGACCTGTGTGGGTGACGGCTCGTGTGGGACTCTGACCTGTGTGGTTGATGGCTCGTGTGCGGCTCTGACCTGTGTGCGGCTCTGACCTGTGTGCGGCTCTGACCTGTGTGCGACTCTGACCTGTGTGCGACTCTGACCTGTGTGCGACTCTGACCTGTGTGCGACTCTGACCTGTGTGCGACTCTGACACCTGTGTGCGACTCTGACCTGTGTGCGACTCTGACCTGTGTGCGACTCTGACCTGTGTGCGACTCTGACCTGTGTGAGACTCTGACCTGTGTGAGACTCTGACCTGTGTGAGACTCTGACCTGTGTGAGACTCTGACCTGTGTGAGACTCTGACCTGTGTGGGTGACGGCTCGTGTGGGACCCTGACCTGTGCGGGTGACGGCGCGTGTGGGGCTCAGACCTGTGTGGGTGACGGCTCGTGTGGGGCTCTGACCTGTGTGGGTGACGGCTCTTGTGGGGCTCTGTCCTGTGTGAGTGACGGCTCGTGTGGGACTCTAACCTGTGTGCGACTCTGACCTGTGTGCGACTCTGACCTGTGTGCGACTCTGACCTGTGTGCGACTCTGACCTGTGTGCGACTCTGACCTGTGTGCGACTCTGACCTGTGTGCGACTCTGACCTGTGTGGGACTCTGACCTGTGTGGGACTCTGACCTGTGTGGGTGACGGCTCGTGTGGGACCCTTACCTGTGTGGGACCCTGACCTGTGTGGGTGATGGCGCGTGTGGGGCTCAGACCTGTGTGGGTGACGGCTCGTGTGGGGCTCTGACCTGTGTGGGTGACGGCTCTTTTGGGGCTCTGTCCTGTGTGGGTGACGGCTCGTGTGGGACTCTAACCTGTGTGCGACTCTGACCTGTGTGCGACTGTGACCTGTGTGCGACTCTGACCTGTGTGCGACTCTGACCTGTGTGCGACTCTGACCTGTGTGCGACTCTGACCTGTGTGCGACTCTGACCTGTGTGCGACTCTGACCTGTGTGCGACTCTGACCTGTGTGCGACTCTGACCTGTGTGCGACTCTGACCTGTGTGGGTGACGGCTCGTGTGGGATTCTGACCTGTGTGGGTGACGGCTCGTGTGGGATTCTGACCTGTGTGGGTGACGGCTCGTGTGGGATTCTGACCTGTGTGGGGCTCTGTCCTGTGTGGGATTTTGACCTATGTGGGGCTCTGTCCTGTGTGGGTGACGGCTCGTGTGGGATTCTGACCTGTGTGGTTGACGGCTCGTGTGCGGCTCTGACCTGTGTGGGTGACGGCTCGTGTGGGGCTCTGTCCTTTGTGGTTGACGGTTCGTGTGGGACCCTTACCTGTGTGGGACCCTGACCTGTGTGGGTGACGGCGCGTGTGGGGCTCAGACCTGTGTGGGTGACGGCTCGTGTGGGGCTCTGACCTGTGTGGGTGACGGCTCTTGTGGGGCTCTGTCCTGTGTGGGTGACGGCTCGTGTGGGACTCTGACCTGTGTGCGACTCTGACCTGTGTGCGACTCTGACCTGTGTGCGACTCTGACCTGTGTGGGATTCTGACCTGTGTGGGTGACGGCTCGTGTGGGATTCTGACCTGTGTGGGTGACGGCTCGTGTGGGATTCTGACCTGTGTGGGGCTCTGTCCTGTGTGGGATTTTGACCTATGTGGGGCTCTGTTCTGTGTGGGTGACGGCTCGTGTGGGATTCTGACCTGTGTGGGTGACGGCTCGTGTGGGATTCTGACCTGTGTGGCTGACGGCTCGTGTGGGATTCTGACCTGTGTGGCTGACGGCTCGTGTGCGGCTCTGACCTGTGTGGGTGACGGCTCGTGTGGGGCTCTGTCCTTTGTGGTTGACGGCTCGTGTGGGAATCTGACCTGCGTGAGACTCTGACCTGTGTGGGATTCTGACCTGTGTGGGTGACGGCTCGTGTGGGACTCTAACCTGTGTGTTTGACGGCTCTGACCTGTGTGCGGCTCTGACCTGTGTGCGACTCTGACCTGTGTGCGACTCTGACCTGTGTGCGACTCTGACCTGTGTGCGACTCTGACCTGTGTGCGACTCTGACCTGTGTGCGACTCTGACCTGTGTGCGACTCTGACCTGTGTGCGACTCTGACCTGTGTGCGACTCTGACCTGTGTGCGACTCTGACCTGTGTGGGTGACGGCTCGTGTGGGACCCTTACCTGTGTGGGACCCTGACCTGTATGGGTGACGGCGCGTGGGGCTCAGACCTGTGTGGGTGATGGCTCGTGTGGGGCTCTGACCTGTGTGGGTGACGGCTCGTGTGGGGCTCTGTCCTGTGTGGGTGACGGCTCGTGTGGGATTCTGACCTGTGTGGCTGACGGCTCGTGTGGGGCTCTGTCCTGTGTGGGTGACGGCTCGTGTGGGACTCTGACCTGTGTGCGACTCTGACCTGTGTGCGACTCTGACCTGTGTGCGACTCTGACCTGTGTGCGACTCTGAACTGTGTGCGACTCTGACCTGTGTGCGACTCTGACCTGTGTGCGACTCTGACCTGTGTGCGACTCTGACTTGTGTGCGACTCTGACCTGTGTGCGACTCTGACCTGTGTGCGACTCTGACCTGTGTGCGACTCTGACCTGTGTGCGACTCTGACCTGTGTGGGTGACGGCTCGTGTGGGATTCTGACCTGTGTGGGTGACGGCTCGTGTGGGATTCTGACCTTTGTGGGGCTCTGTCCTGTGTGGGTGACGGCTCGTGTGGGATTCTGACCTGTGTGGGTGACGGCTCGTGTGGGATTCTGACCTGTGTGGCTGACGGCTCGTGTGCGGCTCTGACCTGTGTGGGTGACGGCTCGTGTGGGGCTCTGTCCTTTGTGGTTGACGGCTCGTGTGGGACTCTGACCTGTCTGGTTGACGGCTCGTTTGGGACTCTGACCTGTGTGGGTGACGGCTCGTGTGGGACTCTGACCTGTGTGGGTGACGGCTCGTTTGGGACTCTGACCTGTGTGGGTGACGGCTCGTGTGGGACTCTGACCTGTCTGGTTGACGGCTCGTTTGGGACTCTGACCTGTGTGGGTGACGGCTCGTGTGGGACTCTGACCTGTGTGGGTGACGGCTCGTGTGGGATTCTGACCTGTGTGGGTGACGGCTCGTGTGGGATTCTGACCTGTGTGGGGCTCTGTCCTGTGTGGGATTTTGACCTTTGTGGGGCTCTGTCCTGTGTGGGTGACGGCTCGTGTGGGATTCTGACCTGTGTGAGTGACGGCTCGTGTGGGATTCTGACCTGTGTGGCTGACGGCTCGTGTGCGGCTCTGACCTGTGTGGGTGACGGCTCGTGAGGGGCTCTGTCCTTTGTGGGTGACGGCTCGTGTGGGACTCTTACCTGTGTGGTTGACTGCTCGTTTGGGACTCTGGCCTGTGTGGGTGACGGCTCGTGTGGGACTTTGACCTGTGTGGGTGACGGCTCGTTTGGGACTCTGACCTGTGTGGGTGACGGCTCGTTTGGGACTCTGACCTGTGTGGGTGACGGCTCGTTTGGGACTCTGACCTGTGTGGGTGACGGCTCGTGTGGGACTCTTACCTGTGTGGGTGACGGCTCGTGTGGGGCTCTGTCCTGTCTGGGTGACGGCTCCTGTGCGGCTCTGACCTGTGTGGGTGACGGCTCGTGTGCGGCTCTGACCTGTGTGGGTTACGGCTCGTGTGGGACTTTGACCTGTGTGGGTGACGGCTTGTGTGGGACTCTGACCTGTGTGGGTGACAGCTCGTGTGCGATTCTGACCTGTGTGGTTACGGCTCGCGTGGGATTCTGACCTGTGTGGGTGATGGCTCGTGTGGGACTCTGTCCTGTGTGGGTGATGGCTCGTGTGGGATTCTGACCTGTGTGGGTGATGGCTCGTGTGGGATTCTGACCTGTGTGGGTGATGGCTCGTGTGGGACTCTGTCCTGTGGGGGTGATGGCTCGTGTGGGACCCTGTCCTGTGTGGGACCCTGACCTTTGTGCGACTCTGACCTGTGTGCGACCCTGACCTGTGTGCGACCCTGACCTGTGTGCGACCCTGACCTGTGTGCGACCCTGACCTGTGTGCGACCCTGACCTGTGTGCGACTCTGACCTGTGTGCGACTCTGACCTGTGTGCGACTCTGACCTGTGTGCGACTCTGACCTGTGTGCGACTCTGACCTGTGTGCGACTCTGACCTGTGTGCGACTCTGACCTGTGTGCGACTCTGACCTGTGTGCGACTCTGACCTGTGTGCGACTCTGACCTGTGTGGGTGACGGCTCGTGTGGGATTCTGACCTGTGTGGGTGACGGCTCGTGTGGGATTCTGACCTGTGTGGGGCTCTGTCCTGTGTGGGATTTTGACCTTTGTGGGGCTCTGTCCTGTGTGGGTGACGGCTCGTGTGGGATTCTGACCTGTGTGAGTGACGGCTCGTGTGGGATTCTGACCTGTGTGGCTGACGGCTCGTGTGCGGCTCTGACCTGTGTGGGTGACGGCTCGTGAGGGGCTCTGTCCTTTGTGGGTGACGGCTTGTGTGCGACTCTGACCTGTGTGCGACTCTGACCTGTGTGCGACTCTGACCTGTGTGCGACTCTGACCTGTGTGCGACTCTGACCTGTGTGCGACTCTGACCTGTGTGCGACTCTGACCTGTGTGCGACTCTGACCTGTGTGCGACTCTGACCTGTGTGCGACTCTGACCTGTGTGCGACTCTGACCTGTGTGGGATTCTGACCTGTGTGGGTGACGGCTCGTGTGGGATTCTGACCTGTGTGGGGCTCTGTCCTGTGTGGGATTTTGACCTATGTGGGGCTCTGTCCTGTGTGGGTGACGGCTCGTGTGGGATTCTGACCTGTGTGGGTGACGGCTCGTGTGGGATTCTGACCTGTGTGGGGCTCTGTCCTGTGTGGGATTTTGACCTTTGTGGGGCTCTGTCCTGTGTGGGTGACGGCTCGTGTGGGATTCTGACCTGTGTGGGTGACGGCTCGTGTGGGATTCTGACCTGTGTGGCTGACGGCTCGTGTGCGGCTCTGACCTGTGTGGGTGACGGCTCGTGTGGGGCTCTGTCCTTTGTGGTTGACGGCTCGTGTGGGACTCTGACCTGCGTGCGACTCTGACCTGTGTGGGATTCTGACCTGTGTGGGTGACGGCTCGTGTGGGACTCTGACCTGTGTGGTTGACGGCTCGTTTGGGACTCTGACCTGTGTGGGTGACGGCTCGTGTGGGACTCTGACCTGTGTGGGTGACGGCTCATTTGGGACTCTGACCTGTGTGGGTGACGGCTCGTGTGGGACTCTTACCTGTGTGGTTGACGGCTCGTTTGGGACTCTGACCTGTGTGGGTGACGGCTCGTGTGGGACTCTGACCTGTGTGGGTGTCGGCTCGTTTGGGACTCTGACCTGTGTGGGTGACGGCTCGTTTGGGACTCTGACCTGTGTGGGTGACGGCTCGTGTGGGACTCTTACCTGTGTGGTTGACGGCTCGTGTGGGACTCTGACCTGTGTGGGTGACGGCTCGTGTCCGACTCTGACCTGTGTGGGTGACGGCTCGTGTGGGGCTCTGTCCTGTCTGGGTGACGGCTCCTGTGCGGCTCTGACCTGTGTGGGTGACAGCTCGTGTGCGATTCTGACCTGTGTGGTTACGGCTCGCGTGGGATTCTGACCTGTGTGGGTGATGGCTCGTGTGGGACTCTGTCCTGTGTGGGTGATGGCTCGTGTGGGACTCTGTCCTGTGTGGGTGATGGCTCGTGTGGGATTCTGACCTGTGTGGGTGATGGCTCGTGTGGGATTCTGACCTGTGTGGGTGATGGCTCGTGTGGGATTCTGACCTGTGTGGGTGATTGCTCGTGTGGGATTCTGACCTGTGTGGGTGATGGCTCGTGTGGGATTCTGACCTGTGTGGGTGATGGCTCGTGTGGGACTCTGTCCTGTGTGGGCGATGGCTCGTGTGGGACCCTGTCCTGTGTGGGACCCTGACCTGTGTGCGACTCTGACCTGTGTGGGACCCTGACCTGTGTGGGACCCTGACCTGTGTGGGACCCTGACCTGTGTGCGACCCTGACCTGTGTGCGACCCTGACCTGTGTGCGACTCTGACCTGTGTGCGACTCTGACCTGTGTGCGACTCTGACCTGTGTGCGACTGACCTGTGTGCGACTCTGACCTGTGTGCGACTCTGACCTGTGTGCGACTCTGACCTGTGTGCGACTCTGACCTGTGTGCGACTCTGACCTGTGTGCGACTCTGACCTGTGTGGGTGACGGCTCGTGTGGGATTCTGACCTATGTGGGGCTCTGTCCTGTGTGGGATTTTGACCTTTGTGGGGCTCTGTCCTGTGTGGGTGACGGCTCGTGTGGGATTCTGACCTGTGTGAGTGACGGCTCGTGTGGGATTCTGACCTGTGTGGCTGACGGCTCGTGTGCGGCTCTGACCTGTGTGGGTGACGGCTCGTGTGGGGCTCTGTCCTTTGTGGGTGACGGCTCGTGTGGGACTCTGACCTGTGTGCGACTCTGACCTGTGTGCGACTCTGACCTGTGTGCGACTCTGACCTGTGTGCGACTCTGACCTGTGTGCGACTCTGACCTGTGTGCGACTCTGACCTGTGTGCGACTCTGACCTGTGTGCGACTTTGACCTGTGTGCGACTCTGACCTGTGTGGGATTCTGACCTGTGTGGGTGACGGCTCGTGTGGGATTCTGACCTGTGTGGGTGACGGCTCGTGTGGGATTCTGACCTGTGTGGGGCTCTGTCCTGTGTGGGATTTTGACCTATGTGGGGCTTTGTCCTGTGTGGGTGACGGCTCGTGTGGGATTCTGACCTGTGTGGGTGACGGCTTGTGTGGGATTCTGACCTGTGTGGCTGACGGCTCGTGTGCGGCTCTGACCTGTGTGGGTGACGGCTCGTGTGGGGCTCTGTCCTTTGTGGTTGACGGCTCGTGTGGGACTCTGACCTGCGTGCGACTGTGACCTGTGTGGGTGACGGCTCGTGTGGGACTCTAACCTGTGTGGTTGACGGCTCGTGTGGGGCTCTGTCCTTTGTGGGTGACGGCTCGTGTGGGACTCTGACCTGTGTGCGACTCTGACCTGTGTGCGACTCTGACCTGTGTGCGACTCTGACCTGTGTGCGACTCTGACCTGTGTGCGACTCTGACCTGTGTGCGACTCTGACCTGTGTGCGACTCTGACCTGTGTGCGACTCTGACCTGTGTGGGTGACGGCTCGTGTGGGACCCTTACCTGTGTGGGACCCTGACCTGTGTGGGTGACGGCGCGTGTGGGGCTCAGACCTGTGTTGGTGACGGCTCGTGTGGGGCTCTGACCTGTGTGGGTGACGGCTCGTGTGGGGCTCTGTCCTGTGTGGGTGACGGCTCGTGTGGGACTCTGACCTGTGTGGGGCTCTGACCTGTGTGGGTGACGGCTCGTGTGGGGCTCTGTCCTTTGTGGGTGACGGCTCGTGTGGGACTCTGACCTGTGTGCGACTCTGACCTGTGTGCGACTCTGACCTGTGTGCGACTCTGACCTGTGTGCGACTCTGACCTGTGTGCGACTCTGACCTGTGTGCGACTCTGACCTGTGTACGACTCTGACCTGTGTACGACTCTGACCTGTGTGCGACTCTGACCTGTGTGGGTGACGGCTCGTGTGGGACCCTTACCTGTGTGGGACCCTGACCTGTGTGGATGACGGCGCGTGTGGGGCTCAGACCTGTGTTGGTGACGGCTCGTGTGGGGCTCTGACCTGTGTGGGTGACGGCTCGTGTGGGGCTCTGTCCTATGTGGGTGACGGCTCGTGTGGGACTCTGACCTGTGTGCGACTCTAACCTGTGTGCGACTCTGACCTGTGTGCGACTCTGACCTGTGTGCGACTCTGACCTGTGTGCGACTCTGACCTGTGTGCGACTCTGACCTGTGTGCGACTCTGACCTGTGTGCGACTCTGACCTGTGTGCGACTCTGACCTGTGTGCGACTCTGACCTGTGTGCGACTCTGACCTGTGTGGGTGACGGCTCGTGTGGGATTCTGACCTGTGTGGGTGACGGCTCGTGTGGGATTCTGACCTGTGTGGGGCTCTGTCCTGTGTGGGATTTTGACCTTTGTGGGGCTCTGTCCTGTGTGGGTGACGGCTCGTGTGGGATTCTGACCTGTGTGGGTGACGGCTCGTGTGGGATTCTGACCTGTGTGGCTGACGGCTCGTGTGCGGCTCTGACCTGTGTGGGTGACGGCTCGTGTGGGGCTCTGTCCTTTGTGGGTGACGGCTCGTGTGGGACTCTGACCTGTGTGCGACTCTGACCTGTGTGCGACTCTGACCTTTGTGCGACTCTGACCTGTGTGCGACTCTGACCTGTGTGCGACTCTGACCTGTGTGCGACTCTGACCTGTGTGCGACTCTGACCTGTGTGCGACTCTGACCTGTGTGCGACTCTGACCTGTGTGCGACTCTGACCTGTGTGCGACTCTGACCTGTGTGCGACTCTGACCTGTGTGCGACTCTGACCTGTGTGCGACTCTGACCTGTGTGCGACTCTGACCTGTGTACGACTCTGACCTGTGTACGACTCTGACCTGTGTGCGACTCTGACCTGTGTGGGTGACGGCTCCTGTGGGACCCTTACCTGTGTGGGACCCTGACCTGTGTGGGTGACGGCGCGTGTGGGGCTCAGACCTGTGTTGGTGACGGCTCGTGTGGGGCTCTGACCTGTGTGGGTGACGGCTCGTGTGGGGCTCTGTCCTGTGTGGGTGACGGCTCGTGTGGGACTCTGACCTGTGTGCGACTCTAACCTGTGTGCGACTCTGACCTGTGTGCGACTCTGACCTGTGTGCGACTCTGACCTGTGTGCGACTCTGACCTGTGTGCGACTCTGACCTGTGTGCGACTCTGACCTGTGTGCGACTCTGACCTGTGTGCGACTCTGACCTGTGTGCGACTCTGACCTGTGTGCGACTCTGACCTGTGTGGGTGACGGCTCGTGTGGGATTCTGACCTGTGTGGGTGACGGCTCGTGTGGGATTCTGACCTGTGTGGGGCTCTGTCCTGTGTGGGATTTTGACCTTTGTGGGGCTCTGTCCTGTGTGGGTGACGGCTCGTGTGGGATTCTGACCTGTGTGGGTGACGGCTCGTGTGGGATTCTGACCTGTGTGGCTGACGGCTCGTGTGCGGCTCTGACCTGTGTGGGTGACGGCTCGTGTGGGGCTCTGTCCTTTGTGGGTGACGGCTCGTGTGGGACTCTGACCTGTGTGCGACTCTGACCTGTGTGCGACTCTGACCTTTGTGCGACTCTGACCTGTGTGCGACTCTGACCTGTGTGCGACTCTGACCTGTGTGCGACTCTGACCTGTGTGCGACTCTGACCTGTGTGCGACTCTGACCTGTGTGCGACTCTGACCTGTGTGCGACTTTGACCTGTGTGGGATTCTGACCTGTGTGGGTGACGGCTCGTGTGGGATTCTGACCTGTGTGGGTGACGGATCGTGTGGGATTCTGACCTGTGTGGGGCTCTGTCCTGTGTGGGATTTTGACCTATGTGGGGCTTTGTCCTGTGTGGGTGATGGCTCGTGTGGGATTCTGACCTGTGTGGGTGACGGATCGTGTGGGATTCTGACCTGTGTGGGGCTCTGTCCTGTGTGGGATTTTGACCTATGTGGGGCTTTGTCCTGTGTGGGTGATGGCTCGTGTGGGATTCTGACCTGTGTGGCTGACGGCTCGTGTGCGGCTCTGACCTGTGTGGGTGACGGCTCGTGTGGGGCTCTGTCCTTTGTGGTTGACGGCTCGTGTGGGACTCTGACCTGTGTGGGGCTCTGTCCTGTGTGGGATTTTGACCTTTGTGGGGCTCTGTCCTGTGTGGGTGACGGCTCGTGTGGGATTCTGACCTATGTGGGTGACGGCTCGTGTGGGATTCTGACCTGTGTGGCTGACGGCTCGTGTGCGGCTCTGACCTGTGTGGGTGACGGCTCGTGTGGGGCTCTGTCCTTTGTGGGTGACGGCTCGTGTGGGACTCTGACCTGTGTGCGACTCTGACCTGTGTGCGACTCTGACCTGTGTGCGACTCTGACCTTTGTGCGACTCTGACCTGTGTGCGACTCTGACCTGTGTGGGTGACGGCTCGTGTGGGACCCTTACCTGTGTGGGACCCTGACCTGTGTGGGTGACGGCACGTGTGGGGCTCAGACCTGTGTGGGTGACGGCTCGTGTGGGGCTCTGACCTGTGTGGGTGACGGCTCGTGTGGGGCTCTGTCCTGTGTGGGTGACGGCTCGTGTGGGACTCTGACCTGTGTGCAACTCTGACCTGTGTGCGACTCTGACCTGTGTGCGACTCTGACCTGTGTGCGACTCTGACCTGTGTGCGACTCTGACCTGTGTGCGACTCTGACCTGTGTGCGACTCTGACCTGTGTGGGTGACGGCTCGTGTGGGATTCTGACCTGTGTGGGTGACGGCTCGTGTGGGATTCTGACCTTTGTGGGTGATGGCTCGTGTGGGATTCTGACCTGTGTGGGTGATGGCTCGTGTGGGATTCTGACCTGTGTGGGTGATGGCTCGTGTGGGACTCTGTCCTGTGTGGGTGATGGCTCGTGTGGGACCCTGTCCTGTGTGGGACCCTGACCTGTGTGCGACTCTGACCTGTGTGGGACCCTGACCTGTGTGGGACCCTGACCTGTGTGGGACCCTGACCTGTGTGCGACCCTGACCTGTGTGCGACTCTGACCTGTGTGCGACTCTGACCTGTGTGCGACTCTGACCTGTGTGCGACTCTGACCTGTGTGCGACTCTGACCTGTGTGCGACTCTGACCTGTGTGCGACTCTGACCTGTGTGCGACTCTGACCTGTGTGCGACTCTGACCTGTGTGCGACTCTGACCTGTGTGGGTGACGGCTCGTGTGGGATTCTGACCTGTGTGGGGCTCTGTCCTGTGTGGGATTTTGACCTTTGTGGGGCTCTGTCCTGTGTGGGTGACGGCTCGTGTGGGATTCTGACCTGTGTGAGTGACGGCTCGTGTGGGATTCTGACCTGTCTGGCTGACGGCTCGTGTGCGGCTCTGACCTGTGTGGGTGACGGCTCGTGTGGGGCACTGTCCTTTGTGGGTGACGGCTCGTGTGGGACTCTGACCTGTGTGCGACTCTGACCTGTGTGCGACTCTGACCTGTGTGCGACTCTGACCTGTGTGCGACTCTGACCTGTGTGCGACTCTGACCTGTGTGCGACTCTGACCTGTGTGCGACTCTGACCTGTGTGCGACTCTGACCTGTGTGCGACTCTGACCTGTGTGCGACTCTGACCTGTGTGCGACTTTGACCTGTGTGCGACTCTGACCTGTGTGCGACTCTGACCTGTGTGCGACTCTGACCTGTGTGCGACTCTGACCTGTGTGCGACTCTGACCTGTGTGCGACTCTGACCTGTGTGCGACTCTGACCTGTGTGGGTGACGGCTCGTGTGGGATTCTGACCTGTGTGCGACTCTGACCTGTGTGCGACTCTGACCTGTGTGCGACTTTGACCTGTGTGCGACTCTGACCTGTGTGGGATTCTGACCTGTGTGGGTGACGGCTCGTGTGGGATTCTGACCTGTGTGGGTGACGGCTCGTGTGGGATTCTGACCTGTGTGGGGCTCTTTCCTGTGTGGGATTTTGACCTATGTGGGGCTTTGTCCTGTGTGGGTGACGGCTCGTGTGGGATTCTGACCTGTGTGGGTGACGGCTCGTGTGGGATTCTGACCTGTGTGGCTGACGGCTCGTGTGCGGCTCTGACCTGTGTGGGTGACGGCTCGTGTGGGGCTCTGTCCTTTGTGGTTGACGGCTCGTGTGGGACTCTGACCTGCGTGCGACTGTGACCTGTGTGGGTGACGGCTCGTGTGGGACTCTAACCTGTGTGGTTGACGGCTCGTGTGCGGCTCTGACCTGTGTGCGGCTCTGACCTGTGTGCGACTCTGACCTGTGTGCGACTCTGACCTGTGTGCGACTCTGACCTGTGTGCGACTCTGACCTGTGTGCGACTCTGACCTGTGTGCGACTCTGACCTGTGTGCGACTCTGACCTGTGTGGGTGACGGCTCGTGTGGGATTCTGACCTGTGTGGGTGACGGCTCGTGTGGGATTCTGACCTGTGTGGGGCTCTGTCCTGTGTGGGATTTTGACCTTTGTGGGGCTCTGTCCTTTGTGGGTGACGGCTCGTGTGGGATTCTGACCTGTGTGGGTGACGGCTCGTGTGGGATTCTGACCTGTGTGGCTGACGGTTCGTGTGCGGCTCTGACCTGTGTGGGTGACGGCTCGTGTGGGGCTCTGTCCTTTGTGGGTGACGGCTCGTGTGGGACTCTGACCTGTGTGCGACTCTGACCTGTGTGCGACTCTGACCTGTGTGCGACTCTGACCTTTGTGCGACTCTGACCTGTGTGCGACTCTGACCTGTGTGCGACTCTGACCTGTGTGCGACTCTGACCTGTGTGCGACTCTGACCTGTGTGCGACTCTGACCTGTGTGCGACTCTGACCTGTGTGGGATTCTGACCTGTGTGGGTGACGGCTCGTGTGGGATTCTGACCTGTGTGGGTGACGGATCGTGTGGGATTCTGACCTGTGTGGGGCTCTGTCCTGTGTGGGATTTTGACCTATGTGGGGCTTTGTCCTGTGTGGGTGATGGCTCGTGTGGGATTCTGACCTGTGTGGGTGACGGATCGTGTGGGATTCTGACCTGTGTGGGGCTCTGTCCTGTGTGGGATTTTGACCTATGTGGGGCTTTGTCCTGTGTGGGTGATGGCTCGTGTGGGATTCTGACCTGTGTGGCTGACGGCTCGTGTGCGGCTCTGACCTGTGTGGGTGACGACTCGTGTGGGGCTCTGTCCTTTGTGGTTGACGGCTCGTGTGGGACTCTGACCTGTGTGGGGCTCTGGCCTGTGTGGGATTTTGACCTTTGTGGGGCTCTGTCCTGTGTGGGTGACGGCTCGTGTGGGATTCTGACCTGTGTGGGTGACGGCTCGTGTGGGATTCTGACCTGTGTGGCTGACGGCTCGTGTGCGGCTCTGACCTGTGTGGGTGACGGCTCGTGTGGGGCTCTGTCCTTTGTGGGTGACGGCTCGTGTGGGACTCTGACCTGTGTGCGACTCTGACCTGTGTGCGACTCTGACCTGTGTGCGACTCTGACCTGTGTGCGACTCTGACCTGTGTGCGACTCTGACCTGTGTGCGACTCTGACCTGTGTGCGACTCTGACCTGTGTGCGACTCTGACCTGTGTGGGTGACGGCTCGTGTGGGACCCTTACCTGTGTGGGACCCTGACCTGTGTGGGTGACGGCACGTGTGGGCTCAGACCTGTGTGGGTGACGGCTCGTGTGGGGCTCTGACCTGTGTGGGTGACGGCTCGTGTGGGGCTCTGTCCTGTGTGGGTGACGGCTCGTGTGGGACTCTGACCTGTGTGCAACTCTGACCTGTGTGCGACTCTGACCTGTGTGCGACTCTGACCTGTGTGCGACTCTGACCTGTGTGCGACTCTGACCTGTGTGCGACTCTGACCTGTGTGCGACTCTGACCTGTGTGCGACTCTGACCTGTGTGCGACTCTGACCTGTGTGGGTGACGGCTCGTGTGGGATTCTGACCTGTGTGGGTGACGGCTCGTGTGGGATTCTGACCTTTGTGGGTGAGGCTCGTGTGGGATTCTGACCTGTGTGGGGTGATGGCTCGTGTGGGATTCTGACCTGTGTGGGTGATGGCTCGTGTGGGACTCTGTCCTGTGTGGGTGATGGCTCGTGTGGGACCCTGTCCTGTGTGGGACCCTGACCTGTGTGCGACTCTGACCTGTGTGGGACCCTGACCTGTGTGGGACCCTGACCTGTGTGGGACCCTGACCTGTGTGCGACCCTAACCTGTGTGCGACTCTGACGTGTGTGCGACTCTGACCTGTGTGCGACTCTGACCTGTGTGCGACTCTGACCTGTGTGCGACTCTGACCTGTGTGCGACTCTGACCTGTGTGCGACTCTGACCTGTGTGCGACTCTGACCTGTGTGCGACTCTGACCTGTGTGCGACTCTGACCTGTGTGCGACTCTGACCTGTGTGCGACTCTGACCTGTGTGGGTGACGGCTCGTGTGGGATTCTGACCTGTGTGGGGCTCTGTCCTGTGTGGGATTTTGACCTTTGTGGGGCTCTGTCCTGTGTGGGTGACGGCTCGTGTGGGATTCTGCCTGTGTGAGTGACGGCTCGTGTGGGATTCTGACCTGTCTGGCTGACGGCTCGTGTGGGATTCTGACCTGTGTGGGTGATGGCTCGTGTGGGATTCTGACCTGTGTGGGTGATGGCTCGTGTGGGACTCTGTCCTGTGTGGGTGATGGCTCGTGTGGGACCCTGTCCTGTGTGGGACCCTGACCTGTGTGCGACTCTGACCTGTGTGGGACCCTGACCTGTGTGGGACCCTGACCTGTGTGGGACCCTGACCTGTGTGCGACCCTGACCTGTGTGCGACTCTGACCTGTGTGCGACTCTGACCTGTGTGCGACTCTGACCTGTGTGCGACTCTGACCTGTGTGCGACTCTGACCTGTGTGCGACTCTGACCTGTGTGCGACTCTGACCTGTGTGGGTGACGGCTCGTGTGGGATTCTGACCTGTGTGCGACTCTGACCTGTGTGCGACTCTGACCTGTGTGGGTGACGGCTCGTGTGGGATTCTGACCTGTGTGGGGCTCTGTCCTGTGTGGGATTTTGACCTTTGTGGGGCTCTGTCCTGTGTGGGTGACGGCTCGTGTGGGATTCTGACCTGTGTGAGTGACGGCTCTTGTGGGATTCTGACCTGTGTGGCTGACGGCTCGTGTGCGGCTCTGACCTGTGTGGGTGACGGCTCGTGTGGGGCACTGTCCTTTGTGGGTGACGGCTCGTGTGGGACTCTGACCTGTGTGCGACTCTGACCTGTGTGCGACTCTGACCTGTGTGCGACTCTGACCTGTGTGCGACTCTGACCTGTGTGCGACTCTGACCTGTGTGCGACTCTGACCTGTGTGCGACTCTGACCTGTGTGCGACTCTGACCTGTGTGCGACTCTGACCTGTGTGCGACTCTGACCTGTGTGCGACTCTGACCTGTGTGCGACTCTGACCTGTGTGGGTGACGGCTCGTGTGGGACTCTAACCTGTGTGGTTGACGGCTCGTGTTGCGGCTCTGACCTGTGTGCGGCTCTGACCTGTGTGCGACTCTGACCTGTGTGCGACTCTGACCTGTGTGCGACTCTGACCTGTGTGCGACTCTGACCTGTGTGCGACTCTGACCTGTGTGCGACTCTGACCTGTGTGGGTGACGGCTCGTGTGGGATTCTGACCTGTGTGGGTGACGGCTCGTGTGGGATTCTGACCTGTGTGGGGCTCTGTCCTGTGTGGGATTTTGACCTTTGTGGGGCTCTGTCCTGTGTGGGTGACGGCTCGTGTGGGATTCTGACCTGTGTGGGTGACGGCTCGTGTGGGATTCTGACCTGTGTGGCTGACGGCTCGTGTGCGGCTCTGACCTGTGTGGGTGACGGCTCGTGTGGGGCTCTGTCCTTTGTGGTTGACGGCTCGTGTGGGACTCTGACCTGCGTGTGACTCTGACCTGTGTGGGACTCTGACCTGTGTGGTTGACGGCTCGTGGGACTCTGACCTGCGTGCGACTCTGAACTGTGTGGGACTCTGACCTGTGTGGTTGACGGCTCGTGTGGGACTCTGACCTGTGTGGGTGACGGCTCGTGTGGGACTCTTACCTGTGTAGGTGACGGCTCGTGTGGGGCTCTGACCTGTGTGGCTGACGGCTCGTGTGCGGCTCTGACCTGTGTGGGTGACGGCTCGTGTGGGGCTCTGTCCTTTGTGGTTGACGGCTCGTGTGGGACTCTGACCTGCGTGCGACTCTGACCTGTGTGGGATTCTGACCTGTGTGGGTGACGGCTCGTGTGGGACTCTGACCTGTGTGGTTGACGGCTCGTGTGCGGCTCTGACCTGTGTGCGGCTCTGACCTGTGTGCGACTCTGACCTGTGTGCGACTCTGACCTGTGTGCGACTCTGACCTGTGTGCGACTCTGACCTGTGTGCGACTCTGACCTGTGTGGGTGACGGCTCGTGTGGGACCCTTACCTGTGTGGGACCCTGACCTGTGTGGGTGACGGCGCGTGTGGGGCTCAGACCTGTGTTGGTGACGGCTCGTGTGGGGCTCTGACCTGTGTGGGTGACGGCTCGTGTGGGGCTCTGTCCTGTGTGGGTGACGGCTCGTGTGGGACTCTGACCTGTGTGCGACTCTGACCTGTGTGCGACTCTGACCTGTGTGCGACTCTGACCTGTGTGCGACTCTGACCTGTGTGCGACTCTGACCTGTGTGGGTGACGGCTCGTGTGGGACTCTGACCTGTGTGCGACTCTGACCTGTGTGCGACTCTGACCTGTGTGCGACTCTGACCTGTGTGCGACTCTGACCTGTGTGGGTGACGGCTCGTGTGGGATTCTGACCTGTGTGGGTGACGGCTCGTGTGGGATTCTGACCTGTGTGGGGCTCTGTCCTGTGTGGGATTTTGACCTTTGTGGGGCTCTGTCCTGTGTGGGTGACGGCTCGTGTGGGATTCTGACCTGTGTGGGTGACGGCTCGTGTGGGATTCTGACCTGTGTGGCTGACGGCTCGTGTGCGGCTCTGACCTGTGTGGGTGACGGCTCGTGTGGGGCTCTGTCCTTTGTGGGTGACGGCTCGTGTGGGACTCTGACCTGTGTGCGACTCTGACCTGTGTGCGACTCTGACCTGTGTGCGACTCTGACCTGTGTGCGACTCTGACCTGTGTACGACTCTGACCTGTGTGCGACTCTGACCTGTGTGCGACTCTGACCTGTGTGGGTGACGGCTCGTGTGGGACCCTTACATGTGTGGGACCCTGACCTGTGTGGGTGACGGCGCGTGTGGGGCTCAGACCTGTGTTGGTGACGGCTCGTGTGGGGCTCTGACCTGTGTGGGTGACGGCTCGTGTGGGGCTCTGTCCTGTGTGGGTGACGGCTCGTGTGGGACTCTGACCTGTGTGAGACTCTGACCTGTGTGCGACTCTGACCTGTGTGCGACTCTGACCTGTGTGCGACTCTGACCTGTGTGGGTGACGGCTCGTGTGGGATTCTGACCTGTGTGGGTGACGGCTCGTGTGGGATTCTGACCTGTGTGGGGCTCTGTCCTGTGTGGGATTTTGACCTTTGTGGGGCTCTGTCCTGTGTGGGTGACGGCTCGTGTGGGATTCTGACCTGTGTGGGTGACGGCTCGTGTGGGATTCTGACCTGTGTGGCTGACGGCTCGTGTGCGGCTCTGACCTGTGTGGGTGACGGCTCGTGTGGGGCTCTGTCCTGTGTGGTTGACGGCTCGTGTGGGACTCTGACATGCGTGCGACTCTGACCTGTGTGGGATTCTGACCTGTGTGGGTGACGGCTCGTGTGGGACTCTAACCTGTGTGGTTGACGGCTCGTGTGCGGCTCTGACCTGTGTGCGACTCTGACCTGTGTGCGACTCTGACCTGTGTGCGACTCTGACCTGTGTGCGACTCTGACCTGTGTGCGACTCTGACCTGTGTGCGACTCTGACCTGTGTGCGACTCTGACCTGTGTGCGACTCTGACCTGTGTGCGACTCTGACCTGTGTGCGACTCTGACCTGTGTGAGACCCTGACCTGTGTGGGACTCTGACCTGTGTGGGTGACGGCTCGTGTGGGACCCTTACCTGTGTGGGACCCTTACCTGTGTGGGACCCTGACCTGTGTGGGTGACGGCCCGTGTGGGGCTCAGACCTGTGTGGGTGACGGCTCATGTGGGACTCTGTCCTGTGTGGGTGACGGCTCGTGTGGGACTCTGTCCTGTGTGGGACTCTGTCCTGTGTGGGTGATGGCTCGTGTGGGACTCTATCCTGTGTGGGTGACGGGTCGTGTGTGGCTCTGTCCTGTGTGGGTGATGGCTCGTGTGGGATTCTGACCTGTGTGGGTGATGGCTCGTGTGGGATTCTGACCTGTGTGGGTGATGGCTTGTGTGGGTGATGGCTCGTGTGGGGCTCTGTCCTTTGTGGGTGACGGCTCGTGTGGGACTCTGACCTGTGTGCGACTCTGACCTGTGTGCGACTCTGACCTGTGTGCGACTCTGACCTGTGTGCGACTCTGACCTGTGTGGGTGACGGCTCGTGTGGGATTCTGACCTGTGTGGGTGACGGCTCGTGTGGGATTCTGACCTGTGTGGGGCTCTGTCCTGTGTGGGATTTTGACCTTTGTGGGGCTCTGTCCTGTGTGGGTGACGGCTCGTGTGGGATTCTGACCTGTGTGGGTGACGGCTCGTGTGGGATTCCGACCTGTGTGGCTGACGGCTCGTGTGCGGCTCTGACCTGTGTGGGTGACGGCTCGTGTGGGGCTCTGTCCTTTGTGGTTGACGGCTCGTGTGGGACTCTGACCTGCGTGCGACTCTGACCTGTGTGGGATTCTGACCTGTGTGGGTGACGGCTCGTGTGGGACTCTGACCTGTGTGGGTGACGGCTCGTGTGGGACTCTTACCTGTGTGGTTGACGGCTCGTGTGGGACTCTGACCTGTGTGGGTGACGGCTCGTGTGGGACTCTGACCTGTGTGGGTGACGGCTCGTGTGCGGCTCTGTCCTGTGTGGGTGACGGCTCGTGTGGGACTCTGTCCTATTTGGTTGACGGCTCGTGTGGGGCTCTGTCCTGTATGGGTGATGGCTCGTGTGCGGCTCTGACCTGTGTGGGTTACGGCTCGTGTGGGACTTTGACCTGTGTGGGTGACGGCTCGTGTGGGACTCTGACCTGTGTGGGTGACAGCTCGTGTGCGATTCTGACCTGTGTGGTTACGGCTCGCGTGGGATTCTGACCTGTGTGGGTGATGGCTCGTGTGGGAATCTGACCTGTGTGGGTGATGGCTCGTGTGGGATTCTGACCTGTGTGGGTGATGGCTCGTGTGGGATTCTGACCTGTGTGGGTGATGGCTCGTGTGGGACTCTGTCCTGTGTGGGTGATGGCTCGTGTGGGACCCTGTCCTGTGTGGGACTCTGTCCTGTGTGCGACTCTGACCTGTGTGCGACCCTGACCTGTGTGCGACTCTGACCTGTGTGCGACCCTGACCTGTGTGCGACTCTGACCTGTGTGCGACTCTGACCTGTGTGCGACTCTGACCTGTGTGCGACTCTGACCTGTGTGCGACTCTGACCTGTGTGCGACTCTGACCTGTGTGCGACTCTGACCTGTGTGCGACTCTGACCTGTGTGCGACTCTGACCTGTGTGCGACTCTGACCTGTGTGCGACTCTGACCTGTGTGCGACTCTGACCTGTGTGCGACTCTGACCTGTGTGGGACCCTGACCTGTGTGGGACCCTGACCTGTGTGGGACCCTGACCTGTGTGGGTGACGGCTCGTGTGTGGCTCAGACCTGTGTGGGTGACGGCGCGTGTGGGGCTCAGACCTGTGTGGGTGACGGCGCGTGTGGGGCTCTGACCTGTGTGGGTGACGGCGCGTGTGGGGCTCTGACCTGTGTGGGTGACGGCTCGTGTGGGACTCTGTCCTGTGTGGTTGATGGCTCGTGTGGGATTCTGACCTGTGTGGGTGATGGCTCGTGTGGGATTCTGACCTGTGTAATGGCTCGTGTGGGACTCTGTCCTGTGTGGGTGATGGCTCGTGTGGGACTCTGTCCTGTGTGGGTGATGGCTCGTGTGGGACTCTGTCCTGTGTGGGTGATGGCTTGTGTGGGACTCTGACCTGTGTGGGACCCTGACCTGTGTGGGTGAAGGCTCGTGTGGGACCCTGACCTGTGTGGGACCCTGACCTGTGTGGGACCCTGACCTGTGTGGGACCCTGACCTGTGTGGGACCCTGACCTGTGTGGGACCCTGACCTGTGTGAGACCCTGACCTGTGTGGGACCCTGACCTGTGTGGGTGACGGCTCGTGTGGGGCTCTGTCCTGTGTGGGTGACGGCTCGTGTGGGACTCTGACCTGTGTGGGTGACGGCTCGTGTGGGACTCTGTCCTGTGTGGGTTACGGCTCGTGTGCGACTCTGTCCTGTGTGGGTGATGGCTCGTGTGGGACTCTGTCCTGTGTGGGTGATGGCTCGTGTGGGACTCTGACCTGTGTGGGACCCTGACCTGTGTGGGTGAAGGCTCGTGTGCGACTCTGACCTGTGTGCGACTCTGACCTGTGTGCGACTCTGACCTGTGTGCGACTCTGACCTGTGTGCGACTCTGACCTGTGTGGGACTCTGACCTGTGTGGGACTCTGACCTGTGTGCGACTCTGACCTGTGTGCGACTCTGACATGTGTGGGTGACGGCTCGTGTGGGACTCTGACCCGTGTGGGTGACGGCTCGTGTGCGACTCTGACCCGTGTGGGTGACGGCTCGTGTGCGACTCTGACCCGTGTGGGTGACGGCTCGTGTGGGACTCTGACCTGTGTGGGATTCTGACCTGTGTGGGTGTCGGCTCGTGTGGGGCTCTGTCCTGTGTGGGTGACGGCTCGTGTGCGACTCTGATCTGTGTGGGACTCTAACCTGTGTGGTTTACGTCTCGTGTGGGACTCTGTCCTGTGTTGGTGACGGCTCGTCTGTGGGTGACGGCTCGTGTGGGGCTCTGACCTGTGTGGGTGACGGCTTGTGTGGGACCCTGACCTGTGTGGGACCCTGACCTGTGTGGGTGACGGCTCGTGTGGGGCTCAGACCTGTGTGGGTGACGGCTCGTGTGGGACTCTGACCTGTGTGGGTTACGGCTCGTGTGCGACTCTGACCTGTGTGCGACTCTGACCGGTGTGCGACACGCGCCGTCACCCACACAGGTCAGGGTCCCACACAGGTAAGGGTCCCACACGAGCCGTCACCCACACAGGTTAGAGTCCCACACAGGTCAGAATCCCACACAGGTCACAGTCGCACGCAGGTCAGAGTCCCACACGAGCCGTCAACCACAAAGGACAGAGCCCCACACGAGCCGTCACCCACACAGGTCAGAGCCGCACACGAGCCGTCAGCCACACAGGTCAGAATCCCACACGAGCCGTCACCCACACAGGTCAGAATCCCACACGAGCCGTCACCCACACAGGTCAGAATCCCACACAGGTCAAAGTCGCACACAGGTCAGAGTCGCACACAGGTCAGAGTCGCACACAGGTCAGAGTCGCACACAGGTCAGAGTCGCACACAGGTCAGAGTCGCACACAGGTCAGAGTCCCACACGAGCCGTCACCCACAAAGGACAGAGCCCCACACGAGCCGTCACCCACACAGGTCAGAGCCGCACACGAGCCGACAGCCACACAGGTCAGAATCCCACACGAGCCGTCACCCACACAGGTCAGAATCCCACACGAGCCGTCACCCACACAAGTCAGAGTCGCACACAGGTCAGAGTCGCACATAGGTCAGAGTCGCACACAGGTCAGAGTCGCACATAGGTCAGAGTCGCACACAGGTCAGAGTCCCACACGAGCCATTACCCACACAGGACAGAGCCCCACACAAGCCGTCACCCACACAGGTCAGAGCCCCACACGAGCCGTCACCAACACAGGTCTGAGCCCCACACGCGCCGTCACCCACACAGGTCAGGGTCCCACACAGGTAAGGGTCCCACACGAGCCGTCACCCACACAGGTCAGAGTCGCACACAGGTCAGAGTCGCACACAGGTCAGAGTCGCACACAGGTCAGAGTCGCACACAGGTCAGAGTCGCACACAGGTCAGAGACGCACACAGGTCAGAGTCGCACACAGGTCAGAGTTGCACACACGTCAGAGCCGCACACGAGCCGTCAACCACACAGGTCAGAGTCTCACACGAGCCGTCACCCACACAGGTCAGAATCCCACACAGGTCAGAGTCGCACGCAGGTCAGAGTCCCACACGAGCCGTCAACCACAAAGGACAGAGCCCCACACGAGCCGTCACCCACACAGGTCAGAGCCGCACACGAGCCGTCAGCCACACAGGTCAGAGCCCCACACGAGCCGTCACCTACACAGGTAAGAGTCCCACACGAGCCGTCACCCACACAGGTCAGAGTCCCACACGAGCCGTCAACCACACAGGTCAGAGTCCCACACAGTTCAGAGTCGCACGCAGGTCAGAGTCCCCCACGAGCCGTCAACCACACAGGTCAGAGTCCCACACGAGCCGTCACCCACACAGGTCAGAATCCCACACAGGTCAGAGTCGCACGCTGGTCAGAGTCCCACACGAGCCGTCAACCACAAAGGACAGAGCCCCACACGAGCCGTCACCCACACAGGACAGAGCCCCACAAAGGTCAAAATCCCACACAGGACAGAGCCCCACACAGGTCAGAATCCCACACGAGCCGTCACCCACACAGGTCAGAATCCCACACGAGCCGTCACCCACACAGATCAGAGTCGCACACAGGTCAGTGTCGCACACAGGTCAGAGTCGCACACAGGTCAGAGTCGCACACAGGTCAGAGTCGCACACAGGTCAGAGTCGCACACAGGTCAGAGTCGCACACAGGTCAGAGTCGCACACAGGTCAGAGTCGCACACAGGTCAGAGTCGCACACAGGTCAGAGTTGCACACAGGTCAGAGTCCCACACGAGCCGTCACCCACACAGGACAGAGCCCCACACGAGCCGTCACCCACACAGGTCAGAGCCCCACACGAGCCGTCACCCACACAGGTCTGAGCCCTACACGCGCCGTCACCCACACAGGTCAGGGTCCCACACAGGTAAGGGTCCCACACGAGCCGTCACCCACACAGGTCAGAGTCGCACACAGGTCAGAGTCGCACACAGGTCAGAGTCGCACACAGGTGGAAGTCGCACACAGGTCAGAGTCGCACACAGGTCAGAGCCGCACACGAGCCATCAACCACAGAGGTTAGAGTCCCACACGAGCCGTCACCCACACAGGTCACAGTCGCATGCAGGTCAGAGTCCCACACGAGCCGTCAACCACAAAGGACAGAGCCCCACACGAGCCGTCACCCACACAGGTCAGAATCCCACACGAGCCGTCACCCACACAGGACAAAGCCCCACATAGGTCAAAATCCCAAACAGGACAGAGCCCCACACAGGTCAGAATCCCACACGAGCCGTCACCCACACAGGTCAGAATCCCACACGAGCCGTCACCCACACAGGTCAGAATCCCACACAGGTCAGAGTCGCACACAGGTCAGAGTCGCACACAGGTCAGAGTCGCACACAGGTCAGAGTCGCACACAGGTCAGAGTCGCACACAGGTCAGAGTCGCACACAGGTCAGAGTCGCACACAGGTCAGAGTCGCACACAGGTCAGAGTCCCACACGAGCCGTCACACACAAAGGACAGAGCCCCACACGAGCCGTCACCCACACAGGTCAGAGCCGCACACGAGCCGTCAGCCACACAGGTCAGAATCCCACAAGAGCCGTCACCCACACAGGTCAGAATCCCACACGAGCCGTCACCCACACAGGTCAGAATCCCACACAGGTCAGAGTCGCACACAGGTCAGAGTCGCACATAGGTCAGAGTCGCACACAGGTCAGAGTCGCACACGAGCCGTCACCCACACAGGTCTGAGCCCCACACGCGCCGTCACCCACACAGGTCAGGGTCCCACACAGGTCAGGGTCCCACACAGGTAAGGGTCCCACACGAGCCGTCACCCACACAGGTTAGAGTCCCACACGAGCCGTCACCCACACAGGTCAGAATCCCACACAGGTCACAGTCGCACGCAGGTCAGAGTCCCACACGAGCCGTCAACCACAAAGGACAGAGCCCCACACGAGCCGTCACCCACACAGGTCAGAGCCGCACACGAGCCGTCAGCCACACAGGTCAGAATCCCACACGAGCCGTCACCCACACAGGTCAGAATCCCACACGAGCCGTCACCCACACAGGACAAAGCCCCACATAGGTCAAAATCCCACACAGGACAGAGCCCCACACAGGTCAGAATCCCACACGAGCCGTCACCCACACAGGTCAGAATCCCACACGAGCCGTCACCCACACAGGTCAGAGTCGCACACAGGTCGGAGTCGCACACAGGTCAGAGTCGCACACAGGTCAGAGTCGCACACAGGTCAGAGTCGCACACAGGTCAGAGTCGCACACAGGTCAGAGTCGCACACAGGTCAGAGTCGCACACAGGTCAGAGTCGCACACAGGTCAGAGTCCCACCCGAGCCATCACCCACACAGGACAGAGCCCCACACGAGCCGTCACCCACACAGGTCAGAGCCCCACACGAGCCGTCACCAACACAGGTCTGAGCCCCACACGCGCCGTCACCCACACAGGTCAGGGTCCCACACAGGTAAGGGTCCCACACGAGCCGTCACCCACACAGGTCAGAGTCGCACACAGGTCAGAGTCGCACACAGGTCAGAGTCGCACACAGGTCAGAGTCGCACACAGGTCAGAGTCGCACACAGGTCAGAGTCGCACACAGGTCAGAGTCGCACACAGGTCAGAGTCCCACACGAGCCGTCACCCACAAAGGACAGAGCCCCACACGAGCCGTCACCCACACAGGTCAGAGCCGCACACGAGCCGTCAGCCACACAGGTCAGAATCCCACACGAGCCGTCACCCACACAGGTCAGAATCCCACACGAGCCGTCACCCACACAGGACAGAGCCCCACAAAGGTCAAAATCCCACACAGGACAGAGCCCCACACAGGTCAGAATCCCACACGAGCCGTCACCCACACAGGTCAGAATCCCACACGAGCCGTCACACACACAGGTCAGAGTCGCACACATGTCAGAGTCGCACACAGGTCAGAGTCGCACACAGGTCAGAGTCGCACACAGGTCAGAGTCGCACACAGGTCAGAGTCGCACACAGGTCAGAGTCGCACACAGGTCAGAGTCGCACACAGGTCAGAGTCGCACACAGGTCAGAGTCCCACACGAGCCGTCACCCACACAGGACAGAGCCCCACACGAGCCGTCACCCACACAGGTCAGAGCCCCACACGAGCCGTCACCAACACAGGTCTGAGCCCCACACGCGCCGTCACCCACACAGGTCAGGGTCCCACACAGGTAAGGGTCCCACACGAGCCGTCACCCACACAGGTCAGAGTCTCACACAGGTCAGAGTCGCACACAGGTCAGAGTCGCACACAGGTCAGAAACGCACACAGGTCAGAGTCGCACACAGGTCAGAGTCGCACACAGGTCAGAGTCGCACACAGGTCAGAGTCGCACACAGGTCAGAGTCGCACACAGGTCAGAGTCGCACACAGGTCAGAGTCGCACACAGGTCAGAGTCGCACACAGGTCAGAGCCGCTCACGAGCCGTCAACCACACAGGTCAGAGTCCCACACAGGTCAGAGTCGCACGCAGGTCAGAGTCCCACACGAGCCGTCAACCACACAGGTCAGAGTCCCACACGAGCCGTCAACCACAAAGGTCAGAATCCCACACAGTTCAGAGTCGCACGCAGGTCAGAGTCCCCCACGAGCCGTCAACCACACAGGTCAGAGTCCCACACGAGCCGTCACCCACACAGGTCAGAATCCCACACAGGTCAGAGTCGCACGCAGGTCAGAGTCCCACACGAGCCGTCAACCACAAAGGACAGAGCCCCACACGAGCCGTCACCCACACAGGTCAGAGCCGCACACGAGCCGTCAGCCACACAGGTCAGAATCCCACACGAGCCGTCACCCACACAGGACAAAGCCCCACATAGGTCAAAATCCCACACAGGACAGAGCCCCACACAGGTCAGAATCCCACACGAGCCGTCACCCACACAGGTCAGAATCCCACACGAGCCGTCACCCACAAAGGACAGAGCCCCACACGAGCCGTCACCCACACAGGTCAGAGCCGCACACGAGCCGTCAGCCACACAGGTCAGAATCCTACATGAGCCGTCACCCACACAGGTCAGAATCCCACACGAGCCATCACCCACACAGGACAGAGCCCCACAAAGGTCAAAATCCCACACAGGACAGAGCCCCACACAGGTCAGAATCCCACACGAGCCGTCACCCACACAGGTCAGAATCCCACACGAGCCGTCACCCACACAGGTCAGAGTCGCACACAGGTCAGAGTCGCACACAGGTCAGAGTCGCACACAGGTCAGAGTCGCACACAGGTCAGAGTCGCACACAGGTCAGAGTCCTACACGAGCCGTCACCCACACAGGACAGAGCCCCACACGAGCCGTCACCCACACAGGTCAGAGCCCCACACGAGCCGTCACCAACACAGGTCTGAGCCCCACACGCGCCGTCACCCACACAGGTCAGGGTCCCACACAGGTAAGGGTCCCACACGAGCCGTCACCCACACAGGTCAGAGTCGCACACAGGTCAGAGTCGCACACAGGTCAGAGTCGCACACAGGTCAGAGACGCACACAGGTCAGAGTCGCACACAGGTCAGAGTCGCACACAGGTCAGAGTCGCACACAGGTCAGAGTCGCACACAGGTCAGAGTCGCACACAGGTCAGAGTCGCACACAGGTCAGAGCCGCACACGAGCCGTCAACCACACAGGTCAGAGTCCCACACGAGCCGTCACCCACACAGGTCAGAATCCCACACAGGTCAGAGTCGCACGCAGGTCAGAGTCCCACACGAGCCGTCAACCACAAAGGACAGAGCCCCACACGAGCCGTCACCCACACAGGTCAGAGCCGCACACGAGCCGTCAGCCACACAGGTCAGAGCCCCACACGAGCCGTCACCTACACAGGTAATAGTCCCACACGAGCCGTCACCCACACAGGTCAGAGTCCCACACGAGCCGTCAACCACACAGGTCAGAGTCCCACACAGTTCAAAGTCACACGCAGGTCAGAGTCCCCCACGAGCCGTCAACCACACAGGTCAGAGTCCCACACGAGCCGTCACCAACACAGATCAGAATCCCACACAGGTCAGAGTCGCACGCAGGTCAGAGTCCCACACGAGCCGTCAACCACAAAGGACAGAGCCCCACACGAGCCGTCAACCACACAGGTCAGAGCCGCACACGAGCCGTCAGCCACACAGGTCAGAATCCCACACGAGCCGTCACCCACACAGGTCAGAATCCCACATGAGCCGTCACCCACACAGGACAGAGCCCCACAAAGGTCAAAATCCCACACAGGACAGAGCCCCACACAGGTCAGAATCCCACACGAGCTGTCACCCACACAGGTCAGAATCCCACACGAGCCGTCACCCACACAGGTCAGAGTCGCACACAGGTCAGAGTCGCACACAGGTCAGAGTCGCACACAGGTCAGAGTCGCACACAGGTCAGAGTCGCACACAGGTCAGAGTCGCACACAGATCAGAGTCGCACACAGGTCAGAGTTGCACACAGGTCAGAGTCCCACACGAGCCCTCACCCACACAGGACAGAGCCCCACACGAGCCGTCACCCACACAGGTCAGAGCCCCACACGAGCCGTCACCCACACAGGTCTGAGCCCCACACGCGCCGTCACCCACACAGGTCAGGGTCCCACACGAGCCGTCACCCACACAGGTCAGAGTCGCACACAGGTCAGAGTCGCACACAGGTCAGAGTCGCACACAGGTCAGAGTCGCACACAGGTCAGAGTCGCACACAGGTCAGAGCCGCACACGAGCCGTCAACCACACAGGTTAGAGTCCCACACGAGCCGTCACCCACACAGGTCACAGTCGCACGCAGGTCAGAGTCCCACACGAGCCATCAACCACACAGGTCAGAGCCGCACACGAGCCGTCAGCCACACAGGTCAGAATCCCACACGAGCCGTCACCCACACAGGACAAAGCCCCACATAGGTCAAAATCCCACACAGGACAGAGCCCCACACAGGTCAGAATCCCACACGAGCCGTCACCCACACAGGTCAGAATCCCACACGAGCCGTCACCCACACAGGTCAGAATCCCACACAGGTCAAAGTCGCACACAGGTCAGAGTCGCACACAGGTCAGAGTCGCACACAGGTCAGAGTCGCACACAGGTCAGAGTCGCACACAGGTCAGAGTCGCACACAGGTCAGAGTCGCACACAGGTCAGAGTCGCACACAGGTCAGAGTCGCACACAAGTCAGAGTCGCACACAAGTCAGAGTCGCACACAAGTCAGAGTCGCACACAGGTCAGAGTCGCACACAGGTCAGAGTCGCACACAGGTCAGAGTCGCACACAGGTCAGAGCCCCACACGAGCCGTCACCCACACAGGTCTGAGACCCACACGAGCGTCACCCACACAGGTCAGGGTCCCACACAGGTCACGGTCCCACACGAGCCGTCACCCACATAGGTCAGAATCCCACACGAGACGTTACCCACACAGGTCAGAATCCCACACAGGTCAGAGTCGCACACGAGCCGTCACCCACACAGGTCAGAGTCTCACACAGGTCAGAGTCGCACACAGGTCAGAGTCGCACACAGGTCAGAGTCGCACACAGGTCAGAGTCGCACACAGGTCAGAGTCGCACACAGGTCAGAGTCGCACACAGGTCAGAGTCGCACACAGGTCAGAGTCGCACACAGGTCAGAGTCGCACACAGGTCAGAGTCGCACACAGGTCAGAGTCGCACACAGGTCAGAGTCGCACACAGGTCAGAGTCGCACACAGGTCAGAGTCGCACACGAGCCGTAACCCACACAGGTCAGAATCCCACACGAGCCGTCACCCACACAGATCAGAGTCGCACACAGGTCAGAGTCGCACACAGGTCAGAGTCGCACACAGGTCAGAGTCGCACACAGGTCAGAGTCGCACACAGGTCAGAGTCGCACACAGGTCAGAGCCGCACACGAGCCGTCAACCACACAGGTCAGAGTCCCACACGAGCCGTCACCCACACAGGTCAGAATCCCACACAGGTCAGAGTCGCACGCAGGTCAGAGTCCCACACGAGCCGTCAACCACAAAGGACAGAGCCCCACACGAGCCGTCACCCACACAGGTCAGAGCCGCACACGAGCCGTCAGCCACACAGGTCAGAATCCCACACGAGCCGTCAACCACACAGGTCAGAATCCCACACGAGCCGTCACCCACACAGGACAGAGCCACACATAGGTCAAAATCCCACACAGGACAGAGCCCCACACAGGTCAGAATCCCACACGAGTCGTCACCCACACAGGTCAGAATCCCACACGAGCCGTCACCCACACAGGTCAGAGTCGCACACAGGTCAGAGTCGCACACAGGTCAGAGTCGCACACAGGTCAGAGTCGCACACAGGTCAGAGTCGCACACAGGTCAGAGCCGCACACGAGCCGTCAACCACACAGGTCAGAGTCCCACACGAGCCGTCAACCACAAAGGACAGAGCCCCACACGAGCCGTCACCCACACAGGTCAGAGCCGCACACGAGCCGTCAGCCACACAGGTCAGAATCCCACACGAGCCGTCAACCACACAGGTCAGAATCCCACACGAGCCATCACCCACACAGGTCAGAGTCTCACACAGGTCAGAGTCGCACACAGGTCAGAGTCGCACACAGGTCAGAGTCGCACACAGGTCAGAGTCGCACACAGGTCAGAGTCGCACACAGGTCAGAGTCGCACACAGGTCAGAGTCGCACACAGGTCAGAGTCGCACATAGGTCAGAGTCGCACACAGGTCAGAGTCGCACACAGGTCAGAGTCCCACACGAGCCATCACCCACACAGGACAGAGCCCCACACAAGCCGTCACCCACACAGGTCAGAGCCCCACACAAGCCGTCACCAACACAGGTCTGAGCCCCACACGCGCCGTCACCCACACAGGTCAGGGTCCCACACAGGTAAGGGTCCCACACGAGCCGTCACCCACACAGGTCAGAGTCGCACACAGGTCAGAGTCGCACACAGGTCAGAGTCGCACACAGGTCAGAGTCCCACACGAGCCGTCACCCACAAAGGACAGAGCCCCACACGAGCCGTCACCCACACAGGTCAGAGCCGCACACAAGCCGTCAGCCACACAGGTCAGAATCCCACACGAGCCGTCACCCACACAGGACAGAGCCCCACAAAGGTCAAAATCCCACACAGGACAGAGCCCCACACAGGTCAGAATCCCACACGAGCCATCACCCACACAGGTCAGCATCCCACACGAGCCGTCACCCACACAGGTCAGAGTCGCACACAGGTCGGAGTCGCACACAGATCAGAGTCGCACACAGGTCAGAGTCGCACACAGGTCAGAGTCGCACACAGGTCAGAGTCGCACACAGGTCAGAGTCCCACACGAGCCGTCACTTACACAGGACAGAGCCTCACACGAGCCGTCACCCACACAGGTCAGAGCCCCACACGAGCCGTCACCAACACAGGTCTGAGCCCCACACGCGCCGTCACCCACACAGGTCAGGGTCCCACACAGGTAAGGGTCTCACACGAGCCGTCACCCACACAGGTCAGAGTCGCACACAGGTCAGAGTCGCACACAGGTCAGAGTCGCACACAGGTCAGAGTCGCACACAGGTCAGAGTCGCACACAGGTCAGAGTCGCACACAGGTCAGAGTCGCACACAGGTCAGAGCCGCACACGAGCCGTCAACCACACAGGTCAGAGTCCCACACGAGCCGTCACCCACACAGGTCAGAATCCCACACAGGTCAGAATCGCACACAGGTAAGGGTCCCACACGAGCCGTCACCCACACAGGTCAGAGTCGCACACAGGTCAGAGTCGCACACAGGTCAGAGTCGCACACAGGTCAGAGTCGCACACAGGTCAGAGTCGCACACAGGTCAGAGTCGCACACAGGTCAGAGTCGCACACAGGTCAGAGTCGCACACGAGCCGTAACCCACACAGGTCAGAATCCCACACGAGCCGTCACCCACACAGATCAGAGTCGCACACAGGTCAGAGTCGCACACAGGTCAGAGTCGCACACAGGTCAGAGTCGCACACAGGTCAGAGTCGCACACAGGTCAGAGTCGCACACAGGTCAGAGCCGCACACGAGCCGTCAACCACACAGGTCAGAGTCCCACACGAGCCGTCACCCACACAGGTCAGAATCCCACACAGGTCAGAGTCGCACGCAGGTCAGAGTCCCACACGAGCCGTCAACCACAAAGGACAGAGCCCCACACGAGCCGTCACCCACACAGGTCAGAGCCGCACACGAGCCGTCAGCCACACAGGTCAGAATCCCACACGAGCCGTCAACCACACAGGTCAGAATCCCACACGAGCCGTCACCCACACAGGACAGAGCCACACATAGGTCAAAATCCCACACAGGACAGAGCCCCACACAGGTCAGAATCCCACACGAGTCGTCACCCACACAGGTCAGAATCCCACACGAGCCGTCACCCACACAGGTCAGAGTCGCACACAGGTCAGAGTCGCACACAGGTCAGAGTCGCACACAGGTCAGAGTCGCACACAGGTCAGAGTCGCACACAGGTCAGAGCCGCACACGAGCCGTCAACCACACAGGTCAGAGTCCCACACGAGCCGTCAACCACAAAGGACAGAGCCCCACACGAGCCGTCACCCACACAGGTCAGAGCCGCACACGAGCCGTCAGCCACACAGGTCAGAATCCCACACGAGCCGTCAACCACACAGGTCAGAATCCCACACGAGCCATCACCCACACAGGTCAGAGTCTCACACAGGTCAGAGTCGCACACAGGTCAGAGTCGCACACAGGTCAGAGTCGCACACAGGTCAGAGTCGCACACAGGTCAGAGTCGCACACAGGTCAGAGTCGCACACAGGTCAGAGTCGCACACAGGTCAGAGTCGCACATAGGTCAGAGTCGCACACAGGTCAGAGTCGCACACAGGTCAGAGTCCCACACGAGCCATCACCCACACAGGACAGAGCCCCACACAAGCCGTCACCCACACAGGTCAGAGCCCCACACAAGCCGTCACCAACACAGGTCTGAGCCCCACACGCGCCGTCACCCACACAGGTCAGGGTCCCACACAGGTAAGGGTCCCACACGAGCCGTCACCCACACAGGTCAGAGTCGCACACAGGTCAGAGTCGCACACAGGTCAGAGTCGCACACAGGTCAGAGTCCCACACGAGCCGTCACCCACAAAGGACAGAGCCCCACACGAGCCGTCACCCACACAGGTCAGAGCCGCACACAAGCCGTCAGCCACACAGGTCAGAATCCCACACGAGCCGTCACCCACACAGGACAGAGCCCCACAAAGGTCAAAATCCCACACAGGACAGAGCCCCACACAGGTCAGAATCCCACACGAGCCATCACCCACACAGGTCAGCATCCCACACGAGCCGTCACCCACACAGGTCAGAGTCGCACACAGGTCGGAGTCGCACACAGATCAGAGTCGCACACAGGTCAGAGTCGCACACAGGTCAGAGTCGCACACAGGTCAGAGTCGCACACAGGTCAGAGTCCCACACGAGCCGTCACTTACACAGGACAGAGCCTCACACGAGCCGTCACCCACACAGGTCAGAGCCCCACACGAGCCGTCACCAACACAGGTCTGAGCCCCACACGCGCCGTCACCCACACAGGTCAGGGTCCCACACAGGTAAGGGTCTCACACGAGCCGTCACCCACACAGGTCAGAGTCGCACACAGGTCAGAGTCGCACACAGGTCAGAGTCGCACACAGGTCAGAGTCGCACACAGGTCAGAGTCGCACACAGGTCAGAGTCGCACACAGGTCAGAGTCGCACACAGGTCAGAGCCGCACACGAGCCGTCAACCACACAGGTCAGAGTCCCACACGAGCCGTCACCCACACAGGTCAGAATCCCACACAGGTCAGAATCGCACACAGGTAAGGGTCCCACACGAGCCGTCACCCACACAGGTCAGAGTCGCACACAGGTCAGAGTCGCACACAGGTCAGAGTCGCACACAGGTCAGAGTCGCACACAGGTCAGAGTCGCACACAGGTCAGAGTCGCACACAGGTCAGAGTCGCACACAGGTCAGAGTCCCACACGAGCCGTCAACCACAAAGGACAGAGCCCCACACGAGCCGTCACCCACACAGGTCAGAGCCGCACACGAGCCGTCAGCCACACAGGTCAGAATCCCACACGAGCCGTCAACCACACAGGTCAGAGTCCCACACGAGCCGTCACCCACACAGGTCAGAATCCCACACAGGTCAGAGTCGCACGCAGGTAAGGGTCCCACACGAGCCGTCACCCACACAGGTCAGAGTCGCACACAGGTCAGAGTCGCACACAGGTCAGAGTCGCACACAGGTAAGGGTCCCACACGAGCCGTCATCCACAAAGGACAGAGCCCCACACGAGCCGTCACCCACACAGGTCAGAGCCGCACACGAGCCGTCAGCCACACAGGTCAGAATCCCACACGAGCCGTCACCCACACAGGACAGAGCCCCACACGAGCCGTCACCAACACAGGTCTGAGCCCCACACGCGCCGTCACCCACACAGGTCAGGGTCCCACACAGGTAAGGGTCTCACACGAGCCGTCACCCACACAGGTCAGAGTCGCACACAGGTCAGAGTCGCACACAGGTCAGAGTCGCACACAGGTCAGAGTCGCACACAGGTCAGAGTCGCACACAGGTCAGAGTCGCACACAGGTCAGAGCCGCACACGAGCCGTCAACCACACAGGTCAGAGTCCCACACGAGCCGTCACCCACACAGGTCAGAATCCCACACAGGTCAGAATCGCACGCAGGTAAGGGTCCCACACGAGCCGTCACTCACACAGGTCAGAGTCGCACACAGGTCAGAGTCGCACACAGGTCAGAGTCGCACACAGGTCAGAGTCGCACACAGGTCAGAGTCGCACACAGGTCAGAGTCGCACACAGGTCAGAGTCCCACACGAGCCGTCAACCACAAAGGACAGAGCCCCACACGAGCCGTCACCCACACAGGTCAGAGCCTCACACGAGCCGTCAGCCACACAGGTCAGAATCCCACACGAGCCGTCAACCACACAGGTCAGAGTCCCACACGAGCCGTCACCCACACAGGTCAGAATCCCACACAGGTCAGAGTCGCACGCAGGTAAGGGTCCCACACGAGCCGTCACCCACACAGGTCAGAGTCGCACACAGGTCAGAGTCGCACACAGGTCAGAGTCGCACACAGGTCAGAGTCGCACACAGGTCAGAGTCGCACACAGGTCAGAGTCGCACACAGGTCAGAGTCGCACACAGGTCAGAGTCGCACACAGGTCAGAGTCCCACACGAGCCGTCAACCACAAAGGACAGAGCCCCACACGAGCCGTCACCCACACAGGTCAGAGCCGCACACGAGCCGTCAGCCACACAGGTCAGAATCCCACACGAGCCGTCACCCACACAGGACAGAGCCCCACAAAGGTCAAAATCCCACACAGGACAGAGCCCCACACAGGTCAGAATCCCACACGAGCCGTCACCCACACAGGTCAGAATCCCACACGAGCCGTCACCCACACAGGTCAGAGTCGCACACAGGTCAGAGTCGCACACAGGTCAGAGTCGCACACAGGTCAGAGTCGCACACAGGTCAGAGTGGCACACAGGTCAGAGTCGCACACAGGTCAGAGTCCCACACGAGCCGTCACTTACACAGGACAGAGCCTCACACGAGCCGTCACCCACACAGGTCAGAGCCCCACACGAGCCGTCACCAACACAGGTCTGAGCCCCACACGCGCCGTCACCCACACAGGTCAGGGTCCCACACAGGTAAGGGTCTCACACGAGCTGTCACCCACACAGGTCAGAGTCGCACACAGGTCAGAGTCGCACACAGGTCAGAGTCGCACACAGGTCAGAGTCGCACACAGGTCAGAGTCGCACACAGGTCAGAGCCGCACACGAGCCGTCAACCACACAGGTCAGAGTCCCACACGAGCCGTCACCCACACAGGTCAGAATCCCACACAGGTCAGAGTCGCACGCAGGTAAGGGTCCCACACGAGCCGTCACCCACACAGGTCAGAGTCGCACACAGGTCAGAGTCGCACACAGGTCAGAGTCGCACACAGGTCAGAGTCGCACACAGGTCAGAGTCGCACACAGGTCAGAGTCCCACACGAGCCGTCAACCACAAAGGACAGAGCCCCACACGAGCCGTCACCCACACAGGTCAGAGCCGCACACGAGCCGTCAGCCACACAGGTCAGAATCCCACACGAGCCGTCAACCACACAGGTCAGAGTCCCACACGAGCCGTCACCCACACAGGTCAGAATCCCACACAGGTCAGAGTCGCACGCAGGTAAGGGTCCCACACGAGCCGTCACCCACACAGGTCAGAGTCGCACACAGGTCAGAGTCGCACACAGGTCAGAGTCGCACACAGGTCAGAGTCGCACACAGGTCAGAGTCGCACACAGGTCAGAGTCGCACACAGGTCAGAGTCGCACACAGGTCAGAGTCCCACACGAGCCGTCAACCACAAAGGACAGAGCCCCACACGAGCCGTCACCCACACAGGTCAGAGCCGCACACGAGCCGTCAGCCACACAGGTCAGAATCCCACACGAGCCGTCACCCACACAGGACAGAGCCCCACAAAGGTCAAAATCCCACACAGGACAGAGCCCCACACAGGTCAGAATCCCACACGAGCCGTCACCCACACAGGTCAGAATCCCACACGAGCCGTCACCCACACAGGTCAGAGTCGCACACAGGTCAGAGTCGCACACAGGTCAGAGTCGCACACAGGTCAGAGTCGCACACAGGTCAGAGTCGCACACAGGTCAGAGTCCCACACGAGCCGTCACCCACACAGGACAGAGCCCCACACGTGCCGTCACCCACACAGGTCAGAGCCCCACACGAGCCGTCACCCACACAGGTCTGAGCCCCACACGCGCCGTCACCCACACAGGTCAGGGTCCCACACAGGTAAGGGTCCCACACGAGCCGTCACCCACACAGGTCAGAGTCGCACACAGGTCAGAGTCGCACACAGGTCAGAGTCGCACACAGGTCAGAGCCGCACACAGGTCAGAGCCGCACACGAGCCGTCAACCACACAGGTTAGAGTCCCACACGAGCCGTCAACCACAAAGGACAGAGCCCCACACGAGCCGCCACCCACACAGGTCAGAGCCGCACACGAGCCGTCAGCCACACAGGTCAGAATCCCACACGAGCCGTCACCCACACAGGTCAGAATCCCACACGAGCCGTCACCCACACAGGACAAAGCCCCACATAGGTCAAAATCCCACACAGGACAGAGCCCCACACAGGTCAGAATCCCACACGAGCCGTCACCCACACAGGTCAGAATCCCACACGAGCCGTCACCCACACAGGTCAGAATCCCACACAGGTCAGAGTCGCACACAGGTCAAAGTCGCACACAGGTCAGAGTTGCACACAGGTCAGAGTCGCACACAGGTCAGAGTCGCACACAGGTCAGAGTCGCACACAGGTCAGAATCGCACACAGGTCAGAGTCGCACACAGGTCAGAGTCCCACACGAGCCGTCACCCACAAAGGACAGAGCCCCACACGAGCCGTCACCCACAAAGGTCAGAGCCGCACACGAGCCGTCAGCCACACAGGTCAGAATCCCACACGAGCCGTCACCCACACAGGTCAGAATCCCACACGAGCCGTCACCCACACAGGACAGAGCCCCACAAAGGTCAAAACCCCACACGAGCCGTCACCCACACAGGTCAGAATCCCACACGAGCCGTCACCAACACAGGTCAGAGTCGCACACAGGTCAGAGTCGCACACAGGTCAGAGTCGCACACAGGTCAGAGTCGCACACAGGTCAGAGTCGCACACAGGTCAGAGTCGCACACAGGTCAGAGTCGCACACAGGTCAGAGTCGCACACAGGTCAGAGTCCCACACGAGCCGTCACCCACACAGGACAGAGCCCCACACGAGCCGTCACCCACACAGGTCAGAGCCCCACACGAGCCGTCACCCACACTGGTCTGAGCCCCACACGCGCCGTCACCCACACAGGTCAGGGTCCCACACAGGTAAGGGTCCCACACGAGCCGTCACCCACACAGGTCAGAGTCGCACACAGGTCAGAGTCGCACACAGGTCAGAGCCGCACACGAGCCGTCAACCACACAGGTCAGAGTCCCACACGAGCCGTCACCCACACAGGTCAGAATCCCACACAGGTCAGAGTAGCACACAGGTCAGAGTCGCACACAGGTCAGAGTCGCACACAGGTCAGAGTCCCACACGAGCCGTCACCCACACAGGACAGAGCCACACAAGAGCCGTCACCCACACAGGTCAGAGCCCCACACGAGCCGTCACCCACACAGGTCTGAGCCCCACGCGCGCCGTCACCCACACAGGTAAGGGTCCCACACGAGCCGTCAACCACAAAGGACAGAGCCCCACAAGAGCCGTCACCCACACAGGTCAGAGCCGCACACGAGCCGTCAGCCACACAGGTCAGAATCCCACACCAGCCGTCAACCACACAGGTCAGAATCCCACACGAGCCGTCACCCACACAGGACAGAGCCCCACATAGGTCAAAATCCCACACAGGACAGAACCCCACACAGGTCAGAATCCCACACGAGCCGTCACCCACACAGGTCAGAATCCCACACACGCCGTCACCCACACAGGTCAGGGTCCCACACAAGCCGTCACCCACACAGGTCAGAGTCTCACACAAGTCAGAGTCGCACACAGGTCAGAGTCGCACACAGGTCAGAGTCGCACACAGGTCAGAGTCGCACACAGGTCAGAGTCGCACACAGGTCAGAGTCGCACACAGGTCAGAGTCGCACACAGGTCAGAGTCGCACACAGGTCAGAGTCGCACACAGGTCAGAGCCGCACACGAGCCGTCAACCACACAGGTCAGAGTCCCACACGAGCCGTCACCCACACAGGTCAGAATCCCACACAGGTCAGAGTCGCACGCAGGTCAGAGTCCCACATGAGCCGTCAACCACAAAGGACAGAGCCCCACACGAGCCGTCACCCACATAGGTCAGAGCCGCACACGAGCCGTCAGCCACACAGGTCAGAGCCCCACACGAGCCGTCACCTACACAGGTAAGAGTCCCACACGAGCCGTCACCCACACAGGTCAGAGTCCCACACGAGCCGTCAACCACACAAGTCAGAGTCCCACACAGTTCAGAGTCGCACGCAGGTCAGAGTCCCCCACGAGCCGTCAACCACACAGGTCAGAGTCCCACACGAGCCGTCACCCACACAGGTCAGAATACCACACAGGTCAGAGTCGCACGCAGGTCAGAGTCCCACACGAGCCGTCAACCACAAAGGACAGAGCCCCACACGAGCCGTCACCCACACAGGTCAGAGTCGCACACGAGCCGTCAGCCACACAGGTCAGAATCCCACACGAGCCGTCACCCACACAGGTCAGAATCCCACACGAGCCGTCACCCACACAGGTCAGAGTCGCACACAGGTCAGAGTCGCACACAGGTCAGAGTCGCACACAGGTCAGAGTCGCACACAGGTCAGAGTCACACACAGGTCAGAGTCGCACACAGGTCAGAGTCGCACACAGGTCAGAGTCGCACACAGGTCAGAGTCCCACACGAGCCGTCACCCACACAGGACAGAGCCCCACACGAGCCGTCACCCACACAGGTCAGAGCCCCACACGAGCCGTCACCCACACAGGTCTGAGCCCCACACGCGCCTTCACCCACACAGGTCAGGGTCCCACACAGGTAAGGGTCCCACACGAGCCGTCACCCACACAGGTCAGAGTCGCACACAGGTCAGAGTCGCACACAGGTCAGAGTCGCACACAGGTCAGAGTCGCACACAGGTCAGAGTCGCACACAGGTCAGAGCCGCACACAGGTCAGAGCCGTCAACCACACAGGTTAGAGTCCCACACGAGCCGTCACCCACACAGGTCACAGTCGCACGCAGGTCAGAGTCCCACACGAGCCGTCAACCACAAAGGACAGAGCCCCACACGAGCCGTCACCCACACAGGTCAGAGCCGCACACGAGCCGTCAGCCACACAGGTCAGAATCCCACACGAGCCGTCACCCACACAGGTCAGAATCCCACACGAGCCGTCACCCACACAGGACAAAGCCCCACATAGGTCAAAATCCCACACAGGACAGAGCCCCACACAGGTCAGAATCCCACACGAGCCGTCACCCACACAGGTCAGAAT
This sequence comes from Rhinoderma darwinii, assembly GCF_050947455.1. Classification (NCBI taxonomy): domain Eukaryota; kingdom Metazoa; phylum Chordata; class Amphibia; order Anura; family Rhinodermatidae; genus Rhinoderma; species Rhinoderma darwinii. Next base: position 431,290,486 of record NC_134689.1, read on the forward strand.
CCCACACGAGCCGTCACCCACACAGGTCAGAATCCCACACAGGTCAGAGTCGCACACAGGTCAAAGTCGCACACAGGTCAGAGTCGCACACAGGTCAGAGTCGCACACAGGTCAGAGTCGCACACAGGTCAGAGTCGCACACAGGTCAGAGTCGCACACAGGTCAGAGTCCCACACGAGCCGTCACCCACAAAGGACAGAGCCCCACACGAGCCGTCACCCACACAGGTCAGAGCCGCACACGAGCCGTCAGCCACACAGGTCAGAATCCCACACGAGCCGTCACCCACACAGGTCAGAATCCCACACGAGCCGTCACCCACACAGGACAGAGCCCCACAAAGGTCAAAACCCCACACGAGCCGTCACCCACACAGGTCAGAATCCCACACGAGCCGTCACCAACACAGGTCAGAGTCGCACACAGGTCAGAGTCGCACACAGGTCAGAGTCGCACACAGGTCAGAGTCGCACACAGGTCAGAGTCGCACACAGGTCAGAGTCGCACACAGGTCAGAGTCGCACACAGGTCAGAGTCCCACACGAGCCGTCACCCACACAGGACAGAGCCCCACACGAGCCGTCACCCACACAGGTCAGAGCCCCACACGAGCCGTCACCCACACTGGTCTGAGCCCCACACGCGCCGTCACCCACACAGGTCAGGGTCCCACACAGGTAAGGGTCCCACACGAGCCGTCACCCACACAGGTCAGAGTCGCACACAGGTCAGAGCCGCACACGAGCCGTCAACCACACAGGTCAGAGTCCCACACGAGCCGTCACCCACACAGGTCAGAATCCCACACAGGTCAGAGTAGCACACAGGTCAGAGTCGCACACAGGTCAGAGTCGCACACAGGTCAGAGTCCCACACGAGCCGTCACCCACACAGGACAGAGCCACACAAGAGCCGTCACCCACACAGGTCAGAGCCCCACACGAGCCGTCACCCACACAGGTCTGAGCCCCACGCGCGCCGTCACCCACACAGGTAAGGGTCCCACACGAGCCGTCAACCACAAAGGACAGAGCCCCACAAGAGCCGTCACCCACACAGGTCAGAGCCGCACACGAGCCGTCAGCCACACAGGTCAGAATCCCACACGAGCCGTCAACCACACAGGTCAGAATCCCACACGAGCCGTCACCCACACAGGACAGAGCCCCACATAGGTCAAAATCCCACACAGGACAGAACCCCACACAGGACAGAACCCCACACAGGTCAGAATCCCACACGAGCCGTCACCCACACAGGTCAGAATCCCACACACGCCGTCACCCACACAGGTCAGGGTCCCACACAAGCCGTCACCCACACAGGTCAGAGTCTCACACAAGTCAGAGTCGCACACAGGTCAGAGTCGCACACAGGTCAGAGTCGCACACAGGTCAGAGTCGCACACAGGTCAGAGTCGCACACAGGTCAGAGTCGCACACAGGTCAGAGTCGCACACAGGTCAGAGTCGCACACAGGTCAGAGTCGCACACAGGTCAGAGCCGCACACAGGTCAGAGCCGCACACAGGTCAGAGCCGCACACAGGTCAGAGCCGCACACGAGCCATCAACCACACAGGTCAGAGTCCCACACGAGCCGTCACCCACACAGGTCAGAATCCCACACAGGTCAGAGTCGCACGCAGGTCAGAGTCCCACACGAGCCGTCAACCACAAAGGACAGAGCCCCACACGAGCCGTCACCCACACAGGTCAGAGCCGCACACGAGTCGTCAGCCACACAGGTCAGAATCCCACACGAGCAGTCAACCACACAGGTCAGAATCCCACACGAGCCGTCACCCACACAGGACAGAGCCCCACATTGGTCAAAATCCCACACAGGACAGAGCCCCACACAGGTCAGAATCCCACACGAGCCGTCACCCACACAGGTCAGAATCCCACACGAGCCGTCACCCACACAGGTCAGAGTCTCACACAGGTCAGAGTCTCACACAGGTCAGAGTCGCACACAGGTCAGAGTCGCACACAGGTCAGAGTCGCACACAGGTCAGAGTCCCACACGAGCCGTCACCCACACAGGACAGAGCCCCACACGTGCCGTCACCCACACAGGTCAGAGCCCCACACGAGCCGTCACCCACACAGGTCTGAGCCCCACACGCGCCGTCACCCACACAGGTCAGGGTCCCACACAGGTAAGGGTCCCACACGAGCCGTCACCCACACAGGTCAGAGTCGCACACAGGTCAGAGTCGCACACAGGTCAGAGTCGCACACAGGTCAGAGCCGCACACAGGTCAGAGCCGCACACGAGCCGTCAACCACACAGGTTAGAGTCCCACACGAGCCGTCAACCACAAAGGACAGAGCCCCACACGAGCCGCCACCCACACAGGTCAGAGCCGCACACGAGCCGTCAGCCACACAGGTCAGAATCCCACACGAGCCGTCACCCACACAGGTCAGAATCCCACACGAGCCGTCACCCACACAGGACAAAGCCCCACATAGGTCAAAATCCCACACAGGACAGAGCCCCACACAGGTCAGAATCCCACACGAGCCGTCACCCACACAGGTCAGAATCCCACACGAGCCGTCACCCACACAGGTCAGAATCCCACACAGGTCAGAGTCGCACACAGGTCAAAGTCGCACACAGGTCAGAGTTGCACACAGGTCAGAGTCGCACACAGGTCAGAGTCGCACACAGGTCAGAGTCGCACACAGGTCAGAATCGCACACAGGTCAGAGTCGCACACAGGTCAGAGTCCCACACGAGCCGTCACCCACAAAGGACAGAGCCCCACACGAGCCGTCACCCACAAAGGTCAGAGCCGCACACGAGCCGTCAGCCACACAGGTCAGAATCCCACACGAGCCGTCACCCACACAGGTCAGAATCCCACACGAGCCGTCACCCACACAGGACAGAGCCCCACAAAGGTCAAAACCCCACACGAGCCGTCACCCACACAGGTCAGAATCCCACACGAGCCGTCACCAACACAGGTCAGAGTCGCACACAGGTCAGAGTCGCACACAGGTCAGAGTCGCACACAGGTCAGAGTCGCACACAGGTCAGAGTCGCACACAGGTCAGAGTCGCACACAGGTCAGAGTCGCACACAGGTCAGAGTCGCACACAGGTCAGAGTCCCACACGAGCCGTCACCCACACAGGACAGAGCCCCACACGAGCCGTCACCCACACAGGTCAGAGCCCCACACGAGCCGTCACCCACACTGGTCTGAGCCCCACACGCGCCGTCACCCACACAGGTCAGGGTCCCACACAGGTAAGGGTCCCACACGAGCCGTCACCCACACAGGTCAGAGTCGCACACAGGTCAGAGTCGCACACAGGTCAGAGCCGCACACGAGCCGTCAACCACACAGGTCAGAGTCCCACACGAGCCGTCACCCACACAGGTCAGAATCCCACACAGGTCAGAGTAGCACACAGGTCAGAGTCGCACACAGGTCAGAGTCGCACACAGGTCAGAGTCCCACACGAGCCGTCACCCACACAGGACAGAGCCACACAAGAGCCGTCACCCACACAGGTCAGAGCCCCACACGAGCCGTCACCCACACAGGTCTGAGCCCCACGCGCGCCGTCACCCACACAGGTAAGGGTCCCACACGAGCCGTCAACCACAAAGGACAGAGCCCCACAAGAGCCGTCACCCACACAGGTCAGAGCCGCACACGAGCCGTCAGCCACACAGGTCAGAATCCCACACCAGCCGTCAACCACACAGGTCAGAATCCCACACGAGCCGTCACCCACACAGGACAGAGCCCCACATAGGTCAAAATCCCACACAGGACAGAACCCCACACAGGTCAGAATCCCACACGAGCCGTCACCCACACAGGTCAGAATCCCACACACGCCGTCACCCACACAGGTCAGGGTCCCACACAAGCCGTCACCCACACAGGTCAGAGTCTCACACAAGTCAGAGTCGCACACAGGTCAGAGTCGCACACAGGTCAGAGTCGCACACAGGTCAGAGTCGCACACAGGTCAGAGTCGCACACAGGTCAGAGTCGCACACAGGTCAGAGTCGCACACAGGTCAGAGTCGCACACAGGTCAGAGTCGCACACAGGTCAGAGCCGCACACGAGCCGTCAACCACACAGGTCAGAGTCCCACACGAGCCGTCACCCACACAGGTCAGAATCCCACACAGGTCAGAGTCGCACGCAGGTCAGAGTCCCACATGAGCCGTCAACCACAAAGGACAGAGCCCCACACGAGCCGTCACCCACATAGGTCAGAGCCGCACACGAGCCGTCAGCCACACAGGTCAGAGCCCCACACGAGCCGTCACCTACACAGGTAAGAGTCCCACACGAGCCGTCACCCACACAGGTCAGAGTCCCACACGAGCCGTCAACCACACAAGTCAGAGTCCCACACAGTTCAGAGTCGCACGCAGGTCAGAGTCCCCCACGAGCCGTCAACCACACAGGTCAGAGTCCCACACGAGCCGTCACCCACACAGGTCAGAATACCACACAGGTCAGAGTCGCACGCAGGTCAGAGTCCCACACGAGCCGTCAACCACAAAGGACAGAGCCCCACACGAGCCGTCACCCACACAGGTCAGAGTCGCACACGAGCCGTCAGCCACACAGGTCAGAATCCCACACGAGCCGTCACCCACACAGGTCAGAATCCCACACGAGCCGTCACCCACACAGGTCAGAGTCGCACACAGGTCAGAGTCGCACACAGGTCAGAGTCGCACACAGGTCAGAGTCGCACACAGGTCAGAGTCACACACAGGTCAGAGTCGCACACAGGTCAGAGTCGCACACAGGTCAGAGTCGCACACAGGTCAGAGTCCCACACGAGCCGTCACCCACACAGGACAGAGCCCCACACGAGCCGTCACCCACACAGGTCAGAGCCCCACACGAGCCGTCACCCACACAGGTCTGAGCCCCACACGCGCCTTCACCCACACAGGTCAGGGTCCCACACAGGTAAGGGTCCCACACGAGCCGTCACCCACACAGGTCAGAGTCGCACACAGGTCAGAGTCGCACACAGGTCAGAGTCGCACACAGGTCAGAGTCGCACACAGGTCAGAGTCGCACACAGGTCAGAGCCGCACACAGGTCAGAGCCGTCAACCACACAGGTTAGAGTCCCACACGAGCCGTCACCCACACAGGTCACAGTCGCACGCAGGTCAGAGTCCCACACGAGCCGTCAACCACAAAGGACAGAGCCCCACACGAGCCGTCACCCACACAGGTCAGAGCCGCACACGAGCCGTCAGCCACACAGGTCAGAATCCCACACGAGCCGTCACCCACACAGGTCAGAATCCCACACGAGCCGTCACCCACACAGGACAAAGCCCCACATAGGTCAAAATCCCACACAGGACAGAGCCCCACACAGGTCAGAATCCCACACGAGCCGTCACCCACACAGGTCAGAATCCCACACGAGCCGTCACCCACACAGGTCAGAATCCCACACAGGTCAGAGTCGCACACAGGTCAAAGTCGCACACAGGTCAGAGTCGCACACAGGTCAGAGTCGCACACAGGTCAGAGTCGCACACAGGTCAGAGTCGCACACAGGTCAGAGTCGCACACAGGTCAGAGTCCCACACGAGCCGTCACCCACAAAGGACAGAGCCCCACACGAGCCGTCACCCACACAGGTCAGAGCCGCACACGAGCCGTCAGCCACACAGGTCAGAATCCCACACGAGCCGTCACCCACACAGGTCAGAATCCCACACGAGCCGTCACCCACACAGGACAGAGCCCCACAAAGGTCAAAACCCCACACGAGCCGTCACCCACACAGGTCAGAATCCCACACGAGCCGTCACCAACACAGGTCAGAGTCGCACACAGGTCAGAGTCGCACACAGGTCAGAGTCGCACACAGGTCAGAGTCGCACACAGGTCAGAGTCGCACACAGGTCAGAGTCGCACACAGGTCAGAGTCGCACACAGGTCAGAGTCCCACACGAGCCGTCACCCACACAGGACAGAGCCCCACACGAGCCGTCACCCACACAGGTCAGAGCCCCACACGAGCCGTCACCCACACTGGTCTGAGCCCCACACGCGCCGTCACCCACACAGGTCAGGGTCCCACACAGGTAAGGGTCCCACACGAGCCGTCACCCACACAGGTCAGAGTCGCACACAGGTCAGAGCCGCACACGAGCCGTCAACCACACAGGTCAGAGTCCCACACGAGCCGTCACCCACACAGGTCAGAATCCCACACAGGTCAGAGTAGCACACAGGTCAGAGTCGCACACAGGTCAGAGTCGCACACAGGTCAGAGTCCCACACGAGCCGTCACCCACACAGGACAGAGCCACACAAGAGCCGTCACCCACACAGGTCAGAGCCCCACACGAGCCGTCACCCACACAGGTCTGAGCCCCACGCGCGCCGTCACCCACACAGGTAAGGGTCCCACACGAGCCGTCAACCACAAAGGACAGAGCCCCACAAGAGCCGTCACCCACACAGGTCAGAGCCGCACACGAGCCGTCAGCCACACAGGTCAGAATCCCACACGAGCCGTCAACCACACAGGTCAGAATCCCACACGAGCCGTCACCCACACAGGACAGAGCCCCACATAGGTCAAAATCCCACACAGGACAGAACCCCACACAGGACAGAACCCCACACAGGTCAGAATCCCACACGAGCCGTCACCCACACAGGTCAGAATCCCACACACGCCGTCACCCACACAGGTCAGGGTCCCACACAAGCCGTCACCCACACAGGTCAGAGTCTCACACAAGTCAGAGTCGCACACAGGTCAGAGTCGCACACAGGTCAGAGTCGCACACAGGTCAGAGTCGCACACAGGTCAGAGTCGCACACAGGTCAGAGTCGCACACAGGTCAGAGTCGCACACAGGTCAGAGTCGCACACAGGTCAGAGTCGCACACAGGTCAGAGCCGCACACAGGTCAGAGCCGCACACAGGTCAGAGCCGCACACAGGTCAGAGCCGCACACGAGCCATCAACCACACAGGTCAGAGTCCCACACGAGCCGTCACCCACACAGGTCAGAATCCCACACAGGTCAGAGTCGCACGCAGGTCAGAGTCCCACACGAGCCGTCAACCACAAAGGACAGAGCCCCACACGAGCCGTCACCCACACAGGTCAGAGCCGCACACGAGTCGTCAGCCACACAGGTCAGAATCCCACACGAGCAGTCAACCACACAGGTCAGAATCCCACACGAGCCGTCACCCACACAGGACAGAGCCCCACATTGGTCAAAATCCCACACAGGACAGAGCCCCACACAGGTCAGAATCCCACACGAGCCGTCACCCACACAGGTCAGAATCCCACACGAGCCGTCACCCACACAGGTCAGAGTCTCACACAGGTCAGAGTCTCACACAGGTCAGAGTCGCACACAGGTCAGAGTCGCACACAGGTCAGAGTCGCACACAGGTCAGAGTCCCACACGAGCCGTCACCCACACAGGACAGAGCCCCACACGAGCCGTCACCCACACAGGTCAGAGCCCCACACAAGCCGTCACACACACAGGTCTGAGCCACACACGAGCCGTCACCCACACAGGTCAGTGTCCCACACAGGTCAGGGTCCCACACTAGCCGTCACCAACACAGGTCAGGGTCGCACACAGGTCAGGGTCGCACACAGGTCAGGGTCCCACACAGGTCAGGGTCCCACACAGGTCAGGGTCCCACACAGGTCAGGGTCCCACACAGGTCAGGGTCCCACACAGGTCAGGGTCCCACACAGGTCAGGGTCCCACACAGGACAGGGTCCCACACAGGACAGGGTCCCACACAGGACAGGGTCCCACACGAGCCATCACCCACACAGGTCAGAATCCCACACGAGCCATCACCCACACAGGTCAGAGTCCCACACGAGCCATCACCCACACAGGACAGAGTCCCACACGAGCCATCACCCACACAGGTCAGAGTCCCACACGAGCTATCACCCACACAGGTCAGAATCCCACACGAGCCATCACCCACACAGGTCAGAATCCCACACGAGCCGTAACCACACAGGTCAGAGTCGCACACGAGCCGTCACCCACACAGGACAGAGCCCCACACGAGCCGTCACCCACACAGGTCAGAGTCGCACACAGGTCAGAGTCGCACACAGGTCAGAGTCGCACACAGGTCAGAGTCGCACACAGGTCAGAGTCGCACACAGGTCAGAGTCGCACACAGGTCAGAGTCGCACACAGGTCAGAGTCGCACACAGGTCAGAGTCGCACACAGGTCAGAGTCGCACACAGGTCAGAGTCGCACACAGGTCAGAGTCGCACACAGGTCAGAGTCGCACACAAGTCAGAGTCGCACACAAGTCAGAGTCGCACACAAGTCAGAGTCGCACACAGGTCAGAGTCGCACACGAGCCGTCACCCAGACAGGACAGAGCCCCACACGAGCCGTCAACCACACAGGACAGAGTCCCACACGAGCCATCACCCACGCAGGTCAGAATCCCACACGAGCCGTAACCACACAGGTCAGAATCGCACACGAGTCGTCACCCACACAGGTCAGAGTCCCACACGAGCCGTCACCCACACAGGTCAGAGCCCCACACGAGCCGTCACCCACACAGGTCTGAGACCCACACGAGCGTCACCCACACAGGTCAGGGTCCCACACAGGTCAAGGTCCCACACGAGCCGTCACCCACATAGGTCAGAATCCCACACAAGACGTTACCCACACAGTTCAGAATCCCACACAGGTCAGAGTAGCACACGAGCCGTCACCCACACAGGTCAGAGTCGCACACAGGTCAGAGTCGCACACAGGTCAGAGTCGCACACAGGACAGAGTCGCACACAGGTCAGAGTCGCACACAGGTCAGAGTCGCACACAGGTCAGAGTCGCACACAGGTCAGAGTCGTACACGAGCCGTAACCCACACATGTCAGAATCCCACACGAGCCGTCACCCACACAGATCAGAGTTGCACACAGGTCAGAGTTGCACACAGGTCAGAGTCGCACACAGGTCAGAGTCGCACACAGGTCAGAGTCGCACACAGGTCAGAGTCGCACACAGGTCAGAGTCGCACACGAGCCGTCAACCACACAGGTCAGAGTCCCACACGAGCCGTCACCCACACAGGTCAGAATCCCACACAGGTCAGAGTCGCACGCTGGTCAGAGTCCCACACGAGCCGTCAACCACAAAGGACAGAGCCCCACACGAGCCGTCACCCACACAGGTCAGAGCCGCACACGAGCCGTCAGCCACACAGGTCAGAATCCCACACGAGCCGTCACCCACACAGGTCAGAATCCCACACAGGTCAGAGTCGCACGCAGGTCAGAGTCCCACACGAGCCGTCAACCACAAAGGACAGAGCCCCACACGAGCCGTCAGCCACACAGGTCAGAATCCCACACGAGCCGTCAACCACACAGGTCAGAATCCCACACGAGCCGTCACCCACACAGGACAGAGCCCCACATTGGTCAAAATCCCACACAGGACAGAGCCCCACACGAGCCGTCACCCACACAGGTCAGAATCCCACACGAGCCGTCACGCACACAGGTCAGAGTCGCACACAGGTCAGAGTCGCACACAGGTCAGAGTCGCACACAGGTCAGAGTCGCACACAGGTCAGAGTCGCACACAGGTCAGAGTCGCACACAGGTCAGAGTCGCACACAGGTCAGAGTCCCACACGAGCCATCACCCACACAGGACAGAGCCCCACACGAGCCGTCACCCACACATGTCAGAGCCCCACACGAGCCGTCACCCACACAGGTCTGAGTCACACACGAGCCGTCACCCACACAGGTCAGTGTCCCACACAGATCAGGGTCCCACACGAGCCGTCACCCACACAGGTCAGAGTCGCACACAGGTCAGGGTCGCACACAGGTCAGGGTCGCACACAGGTCAGGGTCCCACACAGGTCAGGGTCCCACACAGGTCAGGGTCCCACACAGGTCAGGGTCCCACACAGGTCAGGGTCCCACACAGGTCAGGGTCCCACCCAGGTCAGGGTCCCACCCAGGTCAGGGTGCCACACAGGTCAGGGTCCCACACAGGACAGGGTCCCACACAGGTCAGGGTCCCACACAGGACAGGGTCCCACACAGGACAGGGTCCCACACAGGACAGGGTCCCACACAGGACAGGGTCCCACACGAGCCATCACCCACACAGGTCAGAATCCCACACGAGCCATCACCCACACAGGTCAGAGTCCCACACGAGCCATCACCCACACAGGACAGAGTCCCACACGAGCCATCACCCACACAGGTCAGAGTCCCACACGAGCTATCACCCACACAGGTCAGAATCCCACACGAGCCATCACCCACACAGGACAGAGTCCCACACGAGCCATCACCCACACAGGTCAGAATCCCACACAAGCCGTAACCACGCAGGTCAGAGTCGCACACGAGCCGTCACCCACACAGGACAGAGCCCCACACGAGCCGTCACCCACACAGGTCAGATTCCCACACAGCTCAGAATCCCACACAGGTCAGAGTCGCACACAGGTCAGAGTCGCACACAGGTCAGAGTCGCACACAGGTCAGAGTCGCACACAGGTCAGAGTCGCACACAGGTCAGAGTCGCACACAGGTCAGAGTCGCACACAGGTCAGAGTCGCACACAGGTCAGAGTCGCACACAGGTCAGAGTCGCACACAGGTCAGAGTCGCACACAGGTCAGAGTCGCACACAATTCAGAGTCGCACACAGGTCAGAGTCGCACACAGGTCAGAGTCGCACACAGGTCAGAGTCGCACACAGGTCAGAGTCGCACACGAGCCGTCACCCAGACAGGACAGAGCCCCACACGAGCCGTCAACCACACAGGACAGAGTCCCACACGAGCCATCACCCACACAGGTCACACGAGCCGTAACCACACAGGTCAGAATCGCACACGAGCCGTCACCCACACAGGTCAGAGTCCCACACGAGCCGTCACCCACACAGGTCAGAGCCCCACACGAGCCGTCACCCACACAGGTCTGAGACCCACACGAGCGTCACCCACACTGGTCAGGGTCCCACACAGGTCAAGGTCCCACACGAGCCGTCACCCACATAGGTCAGAATCCCACACGAGACGTTACCCACACAGGTCAGAATCCCACACAGGTCAGAGTCGCACACGAGCCGTCACCCACACAGGTCAGAGTCGCACACAGGTCAGAGTCTCACACAGGTCAGAGTCGCACACAGGTCAGAGTCGCACACAGGTCAGAGTCGCACACAGGTCAGAGTCGCACACAGGTCAGAGTCGCACACAGGTCAGAGTCGCACACAGGTCAGAGTCGCACACAGGTCAGAGTCGCACACAGGTCAGAGTCGCACACAGGTCAGAGTCGCACACAGGTCAGAGTCGCACACAGGTCAGAGTCGCACACAGGTCAGAGTCGCACACAGGTCAGAGTCGCACACGAGCCGTAACCCACACAGGTTTAGAATCCCACACGAGCCGTCACCCACACAGATCAGAGTCGCACACAGGTCAGAGTCGCACATAGGTCAGAGTCGCACACAGGTCAGAGTCGAACACAGGTCAGAGTCGCACACAGGTCAGAGTCGCACACAGGTCAGAGTCGCACACAGGTCAGAGCCGCACACGAGCCGTCAACCACACAGGTCAGAGTCCCACACGAGCCGTTACCCACACAGGTCAGAATCCCACACAGGTCAGAGTCGCACGCTGGTCAGAGTCCCACACGAGCCGTCAACCACAAAGGACAGAGCCCCACACGAGCCGTCACCCACACAGGTCAGAGCCGCACACGAGCCGTCAGCCACACAGGTCAGAATCCCACACGAGCCGTCACCCACACAGGACAGAGCCCCACATAGGTCAAAATCCCACACAGGACAGAGCCCCACACAGGTCAGAACCCACACGAGCCGTCACCCACACAGGTCAGAATCCCACACGAGCCGTCACCCACACAGGTAAGAATCCCACACAGGTCAGAGTCGCACACAGGTCAAAGTCGCACACAAGTCAAAGTCGCACACAGGTCAGAGTCTCTCACAGGTCAGAGTCGCACACAGGTCAGAGTCGCACACAGGTCAGAGTCGCACACAGGTCAGACTCGCACACAGGTCAGAGTCGCACACAGGTCAGAGTCGCACACAGGTCAGAGTCGCACACAGGTCAGAGTCCCACACAGGTCAGAGTCGCACACAGGTCAGAGTCGCACACGAGCCGTAACCCACACAGGTCAGAATCCCACACGAGCCGTCACCCACACAGATCAGAGTCGCACACAGGTCAGAGTCGCACACAGGTCAGAGTCGCACACAGGTCAGAGTCGCACACAGGTCAGAGTCGCACACAGGTCAGAGTCGCACACAGGTCAGAGTCGCACACAGGTCAGAGTCGCACACAGGTCAGAGTCGCACACAGGTCAGAGCCGCACATGAGCCGTCAACCACACAGGACAGAGCCCCACACGAGCCGTCACCCACACAGGTCAGAGTCGCACACAGGTCAGAGTCGCACACAGGTCAGAGTCGCACACAGGTCAGAGTCGCACACAGGTCAGAGTCGCACACAGGTCAGAGTCGCACACAGGTCAGAGTCGCACACAGGTCAGAGTCCCACACGAGCCGTCACCCACACAGGACAGAGCCCCACACGAGCCGTCACCCACACAGGTCAGAGCCCCACACGAGCCGTCACCCACACAGGTCTGAGCCCCACACGCGCCGTCACCCACACAGGTCAGGGTCCCACACAGGTAAGGGTCCCACACGAGCCGTCACCCACACAGGTCAGAGTCGCACACAGGTCAGAGTCGCACACAGGTCAGAGTCGCACACAGGTCAGAGTCGCACACAGGTCAGAGTCGCACACAGGTCAGAGTCGCACACAGGTCAGAGCCGCACACAGGTCAGAGCCGCACACCGGTCAGAGCCGCACACAAGCCATCAACCACACAGGTCAGAGTCCCACACGAGCCGTCACCCACACAGATCAGAGTCGCACACAGGTCAGAGTCGCACACAGGTCAGAGTCGCACACAGGTCAGAGTCGCACACAGGTCAGAGTCGCACACAGGTCAGAGTCGCACACAGGTCAGAGCCGCACACGAGCCGTCAACCACACAGGTTAGAGTCCCACACGAGCCGTCACCCACACAGGTCAGAATCCCACACAGGTCACAGTCGCACGCAGGTCAGAGTCCCACACGAGCCGTCAACCACAAAGGACAGAGCCCCACATGAGCCGTCACCCACACAGGTCAGAGCCGCACACGAGCCGTCAGCCACACAGGTCAGAATCCCACACGAGCCGTCACCCACACAGGTCAGAATCCCACACGAGCCGTCACCCATACAGGTCAGAGTCCCACACAGGTCAGAGTCCCACACAGGTCAGAGTCGCACACAGGTCAGAGTCGCACACAGGTCAGAGTGGCACACAGGTCAGAGTGGCACACAGGTCAGAGTCGCACGCAGGTCAGAGACGCACGCAGGTCAGAGTCGCACACAGGTCAGAGTCGCACACAGGTCAGAGTCGCACACAGGTCAGAGTCGCACACAGGTCAGAGTCGCACACAGGTCAGAGCCGCACACGAGCCGTCAACCACACAGGTTAGAGTCCCACACGAGCCGTCACCCACACAGGTCAGAATCCCACACAGGTCACAGTAGCACGCAGGTCAGAGTCCCACACGGGCCGTCAACCACAAAGGACAGAGCCCCACACGAGCCGTCACCCACACAGGTCAGAGCCGCACACGAGCCGTCAGCCACACAGGTCAGAATCCCACACGAGCCGTCACCCACACAGGACAGAGCCCCACATAGGTCAAAATCCCACACAGGACAGAGCCCCACACAGGTCAGAATCCCACACGAGCCGTCACCCACATAGGTCAGAATCCCACACGAGCCGTCACGCACACAGGTCAGAGTCGCACACAGGTCAGAGTCGCACACAGGTCAGAGTCGCACACACGTCAGAGTCGCACACAGGTCAGAGTCGCACACAGGTCAGAGCCGCACACGAGCCATCAACCACACAGGTCAGAGTCCCACACGAGCCGTCACCCACACAGGTCAGAATCCCACACAGGTCAGAGTCGCACGCAGGTCAGAGTCCCACACGAGCCGTCAACCACAAAGGACAGAGCCCCACACGAGCCGTCACCCACACAGGTCAGAGTCGCACACAGGTCAGAGTCGCACACAGGTCAGAGTCGCACACAGGTCAGAGTCGCACACAGGTCAGAGTCGCACACAGGTCAGAGTCGCACACAGGTCAGAGTCGCACACAGGTCAGAGTCGCACACAGGTCAGAGTCGCACACAGGTCAGAGTCCCACACGAGCCGTCACCCACACAGGACAGAGCCCCACACGAGCCGTCACCCACACAGGTCAGAGCCCCACACGAGCCGTCACCCACACAGGTCTGAGCCCCACACGCGCCGTCACCCACACAGGTCAGGGTCCCACACAGGTAAGGGTCCCACACGAGCCGTCACCCACACAGGTCAGAGTCGCACACAGGTCAGAGTCGCACACAGGTCAGAGTCGCACACAGGTCAGAGTCGCACACAGGTCAGAGTCGCACACAGGTCAGAGTCGCACACAGGTCAGAGCCGCACACAGGTCAGAGCCGCACACCGGTCAGAGCCGCACACGAGCCATCAACCACACAGGTCAGAGTCCCACACGAGCCGTCACCCACACAGATCAGAGTCGCACACAGGTCAGAGTCGCACACAGGTCAGAGTCGCACACAGGTCAGAGTCGCACACAGGTCAGAGTCGCACACAGGTCAGAGTCGCACACAGGTCAGAGCCGCACACGAGCCGTCAACCACACAGGTTAGAGTCCCACACGAGCCGTCACCCACACAGGTCAGAATCCCACACAGGTCACAGTCGCACGCAGGTCAGAGTCCCACACGAGCCGTCAACCACAAAGGACAGAGCCCCACATGAGCCGTCACCCACACAGGTCAGAGCCGCACACGAGCCGTCAGCCACACAGGTCAGAATCCCACACGAGCCGTCACCCACACAGGTCAGAATCCCACACGAGCCGTCACCCATACAGGTCAGAGTCCCACACAGGTCAGAGTCCCACACAGGTCAGAGTCGCACACAGGTCAGAGTCGCACACAGGTCAGAGTGGCACACAGGTCAGAGTGGCACACAGGTCAGAGTCGCACGCAGGTCAGAGACGCACGCAGGTCAGAGTCGCACACAGGTCAGAGTCGCACACAGGTCAGAGTCGCACACAGGTCAGAGTCGCACACAGGTCAGAGTCGCACACAGGTCAGAGCCGCACACGAGCCGTCAACCACACAGGTTAGAGTCCCACACGAGCCGTCACCCACACAGGTCAGAATCCCACACAGGTCACAGTAGCACGCAGGTCAGAGTCCCACACGGGCCGTCAACCACAAAGGACAGAGCCCCACACGAGCCGTCACCCACACAGGTCAGAGCCGCACACGAGCCGTCAGCCACACAGGTCAGAATCCCACACGAGCCGTCACCCACACAGGACAGAGCCCCACATAGGTCAAAATCCCACACAGGACAGAGCCCCACACAGGTCAGAATCCCACACGAGCCGTCACCCACATAGGTCAGAATCCCACACGAGCCGTCACGCACACAGGTCAGAGTCGCACACAGGTCAGAGTCGCACACAGGTCAGAGTCGCACACACGTCAGAGTCGCACACAGGTCAGAGTCGCACACAGGTCAGAGCCGCACACGAGCCATCAACCACACAGGTCAGAGTCCCACACGAGCCGTCACCCACACAGGTCAGAATCCCACACAGGTCAGAGTCGCACGCAGGTCAGAGTCCCACACGAGCCGTCAACCACAAAGGACAGAGCCCCACACGAGCCGTCACCCACACAGGTCAGAGTCGCACACAGGTCAGAGTCGCACACAGGTCAGAGTCGCACACAGGTCAGAGTCGCACACAGGTCAGAGTCGCACACAGGTCAGAGTCGCACACAGGTCAGAGTCGCACACAGGTCAGAGTCGCACACAGGTCAGAGTCGCACACAGGTCAGAGTCGCACACAGGTCAGAGTCCCACACGAGCCGTCACCCACACAGGACAGAGCCCCACACGAGCCGTCACCCACACAGGTCAGAGCCCCACACGAGCCGTCACCCACACAGGTCTGAGCCCCACACGCGCCGTCACCCACACAGGTCAGGGTCCCACACAGGTAAGGGTCCCACACGAGCCGTCACCCACACAGGTCAGAGTCGCACACAGGTCAGAGTCGCACACAGGTCAGAGTCGCACACAGGTCAGAGTCGCACACAGGTCAGAGTCCCACACAGGTCAGAGTCCCACACAGGTCAGAGTCGCACACAGGTCAGAGTCGCACACAGGTCAGAGTGGCACACAGGTCAGAGTCGCACGCAGGTCAGAGACGCACGCAGGTCAGAGTCGCACACAGGTCAGAGTCGCACACAGGTCAGAGTCGCACACAGGTCAGAGTCGCACACAGGTCAGAGTCGCACACAGGTCAGAGCCGCACACGAGCCGTCAACCACACAGGTTAGAGTCCCACACGAGCCGTCACCCACACAGGTCAGAATCCCACACAGGTCACAGTAGCACGCAGGTCAGAGTCCCACACGGGCCGTCAACCACAAAGGACAGAGCCCCACACGAGCCGTCACCCACACAGGTCAGAGCCGCACACGAGCCGTCAGCCACACAGGTCAGAATCCCACACGAGCCGTCACCCACACAGGACAGAGCCCCACATAGGTCAAAATCCCACACAGGACAGAGCCCCACACAGGTCAGAATCCCACACGAGCCGTCACCCACATAGGTCAGAATCCCACACGAGCCGTCACGCACACAGGTCAGAGTCGCACACAGGTCAGAGTCGCACACAGGTCAGAGTCGCACACACGTCAGAGTCGCACACAGGTCAGAGTCGCACACAGGTCAGAGCCGCACACGAGCCATCAACCACACAGGTCAGAGTCCCACACGAGCCGTCACCCACACAGGTCAGAATCCCACACAGGTCAGAGTCGCACGCAGGTCAGAGTCCCACACGAGCCGTCAACCACAAAGGACAGAGCCCCACACGAGCCGTCACCCACACAGGTCAGAGTCGCACACAGGTCAGAGTCGCACACAGGTCAGAGTCGCACACAGGTCAGAGTCGCACACAGGTCAGAGTCGCACACAGGTCAGAGTCGCACACAGGTCAGAGTCGCACACAGGTCAGAGTCGCACACAGGTCAGAGTCGCACACAGGTCAGAGTCGCACACAGGTCAGAGTCGCACACAGGTCAGAGTCCCACACGAGCCGTCACCCACACAGGACAGAGCCCCACATGAGCCGTCACCCACAAAGGTCAGAGCCCCACACGAGCCGTCACCCACACAGGTCTGAGCCCCACACGCGCCGTCACCCACACAGGTCAGGGTCCCACACAGGTAAGGGTCCCACACGAGCCGTCACCCACACAGGTCAGAGTCGCACACAGGTCAGAGTCGCACACAGGTCAGAGTCGCACACAGGTCAGAGTCGCACACAGGTAAGAGTCGCACACAGGTCAGAGTCGCACACAGGTCAGAGTCGCACACAGGTCAGAGTCGCACACAGGTCAGAGTCGCACACAGGTCAGAGCCGCACACAGGTCAGAGCCGCACACGAGCCATCAACCACACAGGTCAGAGTCCCACACGAGCCGTCACCCACACAGGTCAGAATCCCACACAGGTCAGAGTCGCACGCAGGTCAGAGTCCCACACGAGCCGTCAACCACAAAGGACAGAGCCCCACACGAGCCGTCACCCACACAGGTCAGAGCCGCACACGAGCCGTCAGCCACACAGGTCAGAATCCCACATGAGCCGTCAACCACACAGGTCAGAATCCCACACGAGCCGTCACCCACACAGGACAGAGCCCCACATAGGTCAAAATCCCACACAGGACAGAGCCCCACACAGGTCAGAGTCCCACACAGGTCAGAGTCTCACACAGGTCAGAGTCTCACACAGGTCAGAGTCTCACACAGGTCAGAGTCGCACACAGGTCAGAGTCGCACACAGGTCAGAGTCGCACACAGGTCAGAGTCGCACACAGGTCAGAGTCGCACACAAGTCAGAGTCGCACACAGGTCAGAGTCGCACACAGGTCAGAGTCGCACACAGGTCAGAGTCGCACACAAGTCAGAGTCGCACACAAGTCAGAGTCGCACACAGGTCAGAGTCGCACACGAGCCGTCACCCAGACAGGACAGAGCCCCACACGAGCCGTCAACCACACAGGACAGAGTCCCACACAGGTCAGAATTCCACACGAGCCGTAACCACACAGGTCAGAATCGCACACGAGCCGTCACCCACACAGGTCAGAGTCCCACACGAGCCGTCACCCACACAGGTCAGAGCCCCACACGAGCCGTCACCCACACAGGTCTGAGACCCACACGAGCGTCACCCACACAGGTCAGGGTCCCACACAGGTCAAGGTCCCACACGAGCCGTCACCCACATAGGTCAGAATCCCACACAGGTCAGAGTCGCACACGAGCCGTCACCCACACAGGTCAGAGTCGCACACAGGTCAGAGTCGCACACAGGTCAGAGTCGCACACAGGTCAGAGTCGCACACAGGTCAGAGTCGCACACAGGTCAGAGCCGCACACAGGTCAGAGTCGCACACAGGTCAGAGCCGCACACAGGTCAGAGTCGCACACAGGTCAGAGCCGCACACGAGCCATCAACCACAGAGGTTAGAGTCCCACACGAGCCGTCACCCACACAGGTCACAGTCGCATGCAGGTCAGAGTCCCACACGAGCCGTCAACCACAAAGGACAGAGCCCCACACGAGCCGTCACCCACACAGGTCAGAATCCCACACGAGCCGTCACCCACACAGGACAAAGCCCCACATAGGTCAAAATCCCAAACAGGACAGAGCCCCACACAGGTCAGAATCCCACACGAGCCGTCACCCACACAGGTCAGAATCCCACACGAGCCGTCACCCACACAGGTCAGAATCCCACACAGGTCAGAGTCGCACACAGGTCAGAGTCGCACACAGGTCAGAGTCGCACACAGGTCAGAGTCGCACACAGGTCAGAGTCGCACACAGGTCAGAGTCGCACACAGGTCAGAGTCGCACACAGGTCAGAGTCGCACACAGGTCAGAGTCGCACACAGGTCAGAGTCGCACACAGGTCAGAGTCGCACACAGGTCAGAGTCGCACACAGGTCAGAGCCGCTCACGAGCCGTCAACCACACAGGTCAGAGTCCCACACAGAGCCGTCACCAACACAGGTCTGAGCCCCACACGCGCCGTCACCCACACAGGTCAGGGTCCCACACAGGACCTGTGTGCGACTCTGACCTGTGTGGGTGACGGCTCGTGTGGGGCTCTGTCCTTTGTGGTTGACGGCTCGTGTGGGACTCTGACCTGCGTGCGACTCTGACCTGTGTGGGATTCTGACCTGTGTGGGTGACGGCTCGTGTGGGACTCTGACCTGTGTGGTTGATGGCTCGTGTGCGGCTCTGACCTGTGTGCGACTCTGACCTGTGTGCGACTCTGACGTGTGTGCGACTCTGACCTGTGTGCGACTCTGACCTGTGTGCGACTCTGACCTGTGTGCGTGACGGCTCGTGTGGGATTCTGACCTATGTGGGTGACGGCTCGTGTGGGATTCTGACCTGTGTGGGGCTCTGTCCTGTGTGGGATTTTGACCTATGTGGGGCTCTGTCCTGTGTGGGTGACGGCTCGTGTGGGATTCTGACCTGTGTGGCTGACGGCTCGTGTGCGGCTCTGACCTGTGTGGGTGACGGCTCGTGTGGGGCTCTGTCCTTTGTGGTTGACGGCCCGTGTGGGACTCTGACCTGCGTGCTACTGTGACCTGTGTGGGATTCTGACCTGTGTGGGTGACGGCTCGTGTGGGACTCTAACCTGTGTGGTTGACGGCTCGTGTGCGGCTCTGACCTGTGTGCGACTCTGACCTGTGTGCGACTCTGACCTGTGTGCGACTCTGACCTGTGTGCGACTCTGACCTGTGTGCGACTCTGACCTGCGTGCGACTCTGACCTGCGTGCGTCTCTGACCTGCGTGCGACTCTGACCTGTGTGCCACTCTGACCTGTGTGCGACTCTGACCTGTGTGCGACTCTGACCTGTGTGGGACTCTGACCTGTGTGGGACTCTGACCTGTGTGCGACTCTGACCTGTGTGCGACTCTGACCTGTGTGCGACTCTGACCTGTGTGCGACTCTGACCTGTGTGGGTGACGGCTCGTGTGGGACCCTTACCTGTGTGGGACCCTGACCTGTGTGGGTGACGGCGCGTGTGGGGCTCAGACCTGTGTGGGTGACGGCTCGTGTGGGGCTCTGACCTGTGTGGGTGACGGCTCGTGTGGGGCTCTGTCCTGTGTGGGTGACGGCTCGTGTGGGACTCTGACCTGTGTGCGACTCTGACCTGTGTGCGACTCTGACCTGTGTGCGACTCTGACCTGTGTGCGACTCTGACCTGTTTGCGACTCTGACCTGTGTGCGACTCTGACCTGTGTGCGACTCTGACCTGTGTGCGACTCTGACCTGTGTGCGACTCTGACCTGTGTGCGACTCTGACCTGTGTGGGTGACGGCTCGTGTGGGGCTCTGTCCTTTGTGGTTGACGGCTCGTGTGGGACTCTGACCTGCGTGCGACTCTGACCTGTGTGGGATTCTGACCTGTGTGGGTGACGGCTCGTGTGGGACTCTGACCTGTGTGGTTGATGGCTCGTGTGCGGCTCTGACCTGTGTGCGACTCTGACCTGTGTGCGACTCTGACGTGTGTGCGACTCTGACCTGTGTGCGACTCTGACCTGTGTGCGACTCTGACCTGTGTGCGTGACGGCTCGTGTGGGATTCTGACCTATGTGGGTGACGGCTCGTGTGGGATTCTGACCTGTGTGGGGCTCTGTCCTGTGTGGGATTTTGACCTATGTGGGGCTCTGTCCTGTGTGGGTGACGGCTCGTGTGGGATTCTGACCTGTGTGGCTGACGGCTCGTGTGCGGCTCTGACCTGTGTGGGTGACGGCTCGTGTGGGGCTCTGTCCTTTGTGGTTGACGGCCCGTGTGGGACTCTGACCTGCGTGCTACTGTGACCTGTGTGGGATTCTGACCTGTGTGGGTGACGGCTCGTGTGGGACTCTAACCTGTGTGGTTGACGGCTCGTGTGCGGCTCTGACCTGTGTGCGACTCTGACCTGTGTGCGACTCTGACCTGTGTGCGACTCTGACCTGTGTGCGACTCTGACCTGTGTGCGACTCTGACCTGCGTGCGTCTCTGACCTGCGTGCGACTCTGACCTGCGTGCCACTCTGACCTGTGTGCCACTCTGACCTGTGTGCGACTCTGACCTGTGTGCGACTCTGACCTGTGTGGGACTCTGACCTGTGTGGGACTCTGACCTGTGTGGGACTCTGACCTGTATGGGTGACGGCTCGTGTGGGATTCTGACCTGTGTGGGTGACGGCTCGTGTGGGATTCTGACCTGTGTGGCTGACGGCTCGTGTGCGGCTCTGACCTGTGTGGGTGACGGCTCATGTGGGGCTCTGTCCTTTGTGGTTGACGGCTCGTGTGGGACTCTGACCTGCGTGCGACTGTGACCTGTGTGGGATTCTGACCTGTGTGGGTGACGGCTCGTGTGGGACTCTAACCTGTGTGGTTGACGGCTCGTGTGCGGCTCTGACCTGTGTGCGACTCTGACCTGTGTGCGACTCTGACCTGTGTGCGACTCTGACCTGTGTGCGACTCTGACCTGTGTGCGACTCTGATCTGTGTGGGTGACGGCTCGTGTGGGACTCTGACCTGTGTGGTTGATGGCTCGTGTGCGGCTCTGACCGGTGTGCGGCTCTGACCTGTGTGCGGCTCTGACCTGTGTGCGACTCTGACCTGTGTGCGACTCTGACCTGTGTGCGACTCTGACCTGTGTGCGACTCTGACCTGTGTGCGACTCTGACCTGTGTGCGACTCTGACCTGTGTGCGACTCTGACCTGTGTGCGACTCTGACCTGTGTGCGACTCTGACCTGTGTGCGACTCTGACCTGTGTGGGTGACGGCTCGTGTGGGACCCTTACCTGTGTGGGACCCTGACCTGTGTGGGTGACGGCACGTGTGGGGCTCAGACCTGTGTGGGTGACGGCTCGTGTGGGGCTCTGACCTGTGTGGGTGACGGCTCGTGTGGGGCTCTGTCCTGTGTGGGTGACGGCTCGTGTGGGACTCTGACCTGTGTGCGACTCTGACCTGTGTGCGACTCTGACCTGTGTGCGACTCTGACCTGTGTGCGACTCTGACCTGTGTGCGACTCTGACCTGTGTGCGACT
This sequence comes from Rhinoderma darwinii, assembly GCF_050947455.1. Lineage (NCBI taxonomy): Eukaryota > Metazoa > Chordata > Amphibia > Anura > Rhinodermatidae > Rhinoderma > Rhinoderma darwinii. The sequence continues at coordinate 431,312,852 of NC_134689.1, forward strand.
CTGACCTGTGTGCGACTCTGACCTGTGTGGGTGACGGCTCGTGTGGGGCTCTGTCCTGTGTGGTTGACGGCTCATGTGCGGCTCTGACCTGTGTGCGACTCTGACCTGTGTGCGACTCTGACCTGTGTGCGACTCTGACCTGTGTGCGACTCTGACCTGTGTGCGACTCTGACCTGTGTGCGACTCTGACCTGTGTGCGACTCTGACCTGTGTGCGACTCTGACCTGTGTGCGACTCTGACCTGTGTGCGACTCTGATCTGTGTGGGTGACGGCTCGTGTGGGATTCTGACCTGTGTGGGTTACGGCTCGTGTGCGACTCTGACCTGTGTGCGACTCTGACCTGTGTGCGACTCTGACCTGTGTGCGACTCTGACCTGTGTGCGAGTCTGACCTGTGTGCGACTCTGACCTGTGTGCGACTCTGACCTGTGTGCGACTCTGACCTGTGAGAGACTATGACCTGTGTGCGACTTTGACTTGTGTGCGACTTTGACCTGTGTGGGATTCTTACCTGTGTGGGTGACGGCTCGTGTGGGATTCTGACCTGTGTGGGTGACGGCTCGTGTGGGTTCTGACCTGTGTGGGGCTCTGTCCTGTGTGGGATTTTGACCTATGTGGGGCTCTGTCCTGTGTGGGTGACGGCTCGTGTGGGATTCTGACCTGTGTGGCTGACGGCTCGTGTGCGGCTCTGACCTGTGTGGGTGACGGCTCATGTGTGGCTCTGTCCTTTGTGGTTGACGGCTCGTGTGGGACTCTGACCTGCGTGCGACTGTGACCTGTGTGGGATTCTGACCTGTGTGGGTGACGGCTCGTGTGGGACTCTAACCTGTGTGGTTGACGGCTCGTGTGCGGCTCTGACCTGTGTGCGACTCTGACCTGTGTGCGACTCTGACCTGTGTGCGACTCTGACCTGTGTGCGACTCTGACCTGTGTGCGACTCTGACCTGTGTGCGACTCTGACCTGTGTGCGACTCTGATCTGTGTGGGTGACGGCTCGTGTGGGATTCTGACCTGTGTGGGTTACGGCTCGTGTGCAACTCTGACCTGTGTGCGACTCTGACCTGTGTGCGACTCTGACCTGTGTGCGACTCTGACCTGTGTGCGACTCTGACCTCTGTGCGACTCTGACCTCTGTGCGACTCTGACCTGTGTGCGACTCTGACCTGTGTGCGACTCTGACCTGTGTGCGACTCTGACCTGTGTGCGACTCTGACCTGTGTGCGACTCTGACCTGTGTGCGACTCTGACCTGTGTGGGACTCTGACCTGTGTGGGTTACGGCTCGTGTGCGACTCTTACCTGTGTGGGATTCTGACCTGTGTGGGTAACGTCTCGTGTGGGATTCTGACCTATGTGGGTGACGGCTCGTGTGGGACCTTGACCTGTGTGGGACCCTGACCTGTGTGGGTGACGCTCGTGTGGGTCTCAGACCTGTGTGGGTGACGGCTCGTGTGGGGCTCTGACCTGTGTGGGTGACGGCTCGTGTGGGACTCTGACCTGTGTGGGTGATAGCTCGTGTGGGACTCTGTCCTGTGTGGTTGACGGCTCGTGTGGGGCTCTGTCCTGTCTGGGTGACGGCTCGTGTGCGACTCTGACTTGTGTGCGACTCTGACTTGTGTGCGACTCTGACTTGTGTGCGACTCTGACCTGTGTGCGACTCTGACCTGTGTGCGACTCTGACCTGTGTGCGACTCTGACCTGTGTGCGACTCTGACCTGTGTGCGACTCTGACCTGTGTGCGACTCTGACCTGTGTGCGACTCTGACCTGTGTGCGACTCTGACCTGTGTGCGACTCTGACCTGTGTGCGACTCTGACCTGTGTGCGACTCTGACCTGTGTGGGTGACGGCTTGTGTGCGACTCTGACCTGTGTGGGATTCTGACCTGTGTGGGTAACATCTCGTGTGGGATTCTGACCTATGTGGGTGACGGCTCGTGTGGGACCTTGACCTGTGTGGGACCCTGACCTGTGTGGGTGACGCTCGTGTGGGTGACGCTCATGTGGGTCTCAGACCTGTGTGGGTGACGGCTCGTGTGGGGCTCTGACCTGTGTGGGTGACGGCTCGTGTGGGACTCTGACCTGTGTGGGTGACGGCTCGTGTGCGATTCTGACCTGTGTGGTTATGGCTCGTGTGGGATTCTGACCTGTGTGGGTGATGGCTCGTGTGGGACTCTGTCCTGTGTGGTTGACGGCTCGTGTGGGGCTCTGTCCTGTCTGGGTGACGGCTCGTGTGCGACTCTGACTTGTGTGCGACCCTGACTTGTGTGCGACTCTGACTTGTGTGCGACTCTGACTTGTGTGCGACTCTGACTTGTGTGCGACTCTGACCTGTGTGCGACTCTGACCTGTGTGCGACTCTGATCTGTGTGGGTGACGGCTCGTGTGGGATTCTGACCTGTGTGGGTTACGGCTCGTGTGCGACTCTGACCTGTGTGCGACTCTGACCTGTGTGCGACTCTGACCTGTGTGCGACTCTGACCTGTGTGCGACTCTGACCTGTGTGCGACTCTGACCTGTGTGCGACTCTGACCTGTGTGCGACTCTGACCTGTGTGCGACTCTGATCTGTGTGGGTGACGGCTCGTGTGGGATTCTGACCTGTGTGGGTTACGGCTCGTGTGCGACTCTGACCTGTGTGCGACTCTGACCTGTGTGCGACTCTGACCTGTGTGCGACTCTGACCTGTGTGCGACTCTGACCTGTGTGCGACTCTGACCTGTGTGCGACTCTGACCTGTGTGCGACTCTGACCTGTGTGCGACTCTGACCTGTGTGGGTGACGGCTTGTGTGCGACTCTGACCTGTGTGGGATTCTGACCTGTGTGGGTAACATCTCGTGTGGGATTCTGACCTATGTGGGTGACGGCTCGTGTGGGACCTTGACCTGTGTGGGACCCTGACCTGTGTGGGTGACGCTCGTGTGGGTGACGCTCGTGTGGGTCTCAGACCTGTGTGGGTGACGGCTCGTGTGGGGCTCTGACCTGTGTGGGTGACGGCTCGTGTGGGACTCTGACCTGTGTGGGTGACGGCTCGTGTGCGATTCTGACCTGTGTGGTTATGGCTCGTGTGGGATTCTGACCTGTGTGGGTGATGGCTCGTGTGGGACTCTGTCCTGTCTGGTTGACGGCTCGTGTGGGGCTCTGTCCTGTCTGGGTGACGGCTCGTGTGCGACTCTGACTTGTGTGCGACCCTGACTTGTGTGCGACTCTGACTTGTGTGCGACTCTGACTTGTGTGCGACTCTGACTTGTGTGCGACTCTGACCTGTGTGCGACTCTGACCTGTGTGCGACTCTGACCTGTGTGCGACTCTGACCTGTGTGCGACTCTGACCTGTGTGCGACTCTGACCTGTGTGGGTGACGGCTCGTGTGGGGCTCTGTCCTGTGTGGGTGACGGCTCGTGTGCGACTCTGATCTGTGTGGTTACGGCTCGTGTGGGATTCTGACCTGTGTGGGTGATGGCTCGTGTGGGACTCTGTCCTGTGTGGGTGATGGCTCGTGTGGGATTCTGACCTGTGTGGGTGATAGCTCGTGTGGGACTCTGACCTGTGTGGGTGATGGCTCGTGTGGGACTCTGTCCTGTGTGGTTGATGGCTCGTGTGGGATTCTGACCTGTGTGGGTGATGGCTCGTGTGGGACCCTGTCCTGTGTGGGACCCTGTCCTGTGTGGGACCCTGACCTGTGTGGGACCCTGACCTGTGTGGGACCCTGACCTGTGTGGGACCCTGACCTGTGTGGGACCCTGACCTGTGTGCGACCCTGACCTGTGTGCGACCCTGACCTGTGTGCGACCCTGACCTGTGTGCGACCCTGACCTGTGTGCGACCCTGACCTGTGTGCGACCCTGACCTGTGTGCGACCCTGACCTGTGTGCGACTCTGACCTGTGTGGGTGACGGCTCGTGTGGGACCCTGACCTGTGTGGGACACTGACCTGTGTGGGTGACGGCTCGTGTGTGGCTCAGACCTGTGTGGGTGACGGCTCGTATGGGGCTCTGACCTGTGTGGGTGACGGCTCGTGTGGGGCTCTGTCCTGTGTGGGTGATGGCTCGTGTGGGACTCTGTCCTTTGTGGTTGACGGCTCGTGTGGGACTCTGACCTGCGTGCGACTCTGACCTGTGTGGGATTCTGACCTGTGTGGGTGACGGCTCGTGTGGGACTCTGACCTGTGTGGTTGACGGCTCGTGTGCGGCTCTGACCTGTGTGCGACTCTGACCTGTGTGCGACTCTGACCTGTGTGCGACTCTGACCTGTGTGCGACTCTGACCTTCGTGCGACTCTGACCTTCGTGCGACTCTGATCTGTGTGAGTGACGGCTCGTGTGGGATTCTGACCTGTGTGGGTTACGGCTCGTGTGCGACTCTGACCTGTGTGCGACTCTGACCTGTGTGCGACTCTGACCTGTGTGCGACTCTGACCTGTGTGCGACTCTGACCTGTGTGCGACTCTGACCTGTGTGCGACTCTGACCTGTGTGCGACTCTGACCTGTGTGGGTGACGGCTCGTGTGGGGCTCTGTCCTGTGTGGGTGACGGCTCGTGTGCGACTCTGACCTGTGTGGTTACGGCTCGTGTGGGATTCTGACCTGTGTGGGTGATGGCTCGTGTGGGACTCTGTCCTGTGTGGGTGATGGCTCGTGTGGGATTCTGACCTGTGTGGGTGATGGCTCGTGTGGGACTCTGTCCTGTGTGGGTGATGGCTCGTGTGGGACTGTGACCTGTGTTGGTGATGGCTCGTGTGGGATTCTGACCTGTGTGGGTGATGGCTCGTGTGGGACCCTGTCCTGTGTGGGACCCTGTCCTGTGTGGGACCCTGACCTGTGTGGGACCCTGACCTGTGTGGGACCCTGACCTGTGTGGGACCCTGACCTGTGTGGGACCCTGACCTGTGTGCGACCCTGACCTGTGTGCGACCCTGACCTGTGTGCGACCCTGACCTGTGTGCGACCCTGACCTGTGTGCGACTCTGACCTGTGTGGGTGACGGCTCGTGTGGGACCCTGACCTGTGTGGGACACTGACCTGTGTGGGTGACGGCTCGTGTGTGGCTAAGACCTGTGTGGGTGACGGCTCGTGTGGGGCTCTGACCTGTGTGGGTGACGGCTTGTGTGGGGCTCTGTCCTGTGTGGGTGATGGCTCGTGTGGGACTCTGTCCTTTGTGGTTGACGGCTCGTGTGGGACTCTGACCTGCGTGCGACTCTGACCTGTGTGGGATTCTGACCTGTGTGGGTGACGGCTCGTGTGGGACTCTGACCTGTGTGGTTGACGGCTCGTGTGCGGCTCTGACCTGTGTGCGACTCTGACCTGTGTGCGACTCCGACCTGTGTGCGACTCTGACCTGTGTGCGACTCTGACCTTCGTGCGACTCTGATCTGTGTGAGTGACGGCTCGTGTGGGATTCTGACCTGTGTGGGTTACGGCTCGTGTGCGACTCTGACCTGTGTGCGACTCTGACCTGTGTGCGACTCTGACCTGTGTGCGACTCTGACCTGTGTGCGACTCTGACCTGTGTGCGACTCTGACCTGTGTGCGACTCTGACCTGTGTGCGACTCTGACCTGTGTGCGACTCTGACCTGTGTGCGACTCTGACCTGTGTGAGACTCTGACCTGTGTGCGACTCTGACCTGTGTGGGTGACGGCTCGTGTGCGACTCTGACCTGTGTGGGATTCTGACCTGTGTGGGTAACGTCTCGTGTGGGATTCTGACCTGTGTGGGTAACGTCTCGTGTGGGTTTCTGACCTATGTGGGTGACGGCTCGTGTGGGACCTTGACCTGTGTGGGACCCTGACCTGTGTGTGTGACGCTCGTGTGGGTCTCAGACCTGTGTGGGTGACGGCTCGTGTGGGGCTCTGACCTGTGTGGGTGACGGCTCGTGTGGGACTCTGACCTGTGTGGGTGACGGCTCGTGTGCGATTCTGACCTGTGTGGTTATGGCTCGTGTGGGATTCTGACCTGTGTGGGTGATAGCTCGTGTGGGACTCTGTCCTGTGTGGTTGACGGCTCGTGTGGGGCTCTATCCTGTCTGGGTGACGGCTCGTGTGCGACTCTGACTTGTGTGCGACTCTGACTTGTGTGCGAATCTGACTTGTGTGCGACTCTGACCTGTGTGCGACTCTGACCTGTGTGCGACTCTGACCTGTGTGCGACTCTGACCTGTGTGCGACTCTGACCTGTGTGCGACTCTGACCTGTGTGCGACTCTGACCTGTGTGCGACTCTGACATGTGTGCGACTCTGACCTGTGTGCGACTCTGACCTGTGTGCGACTCTGACCTGTGTGCGACTCTGACCTGTGTGCGACTCTGACTTGTGTGCGACTCTGACCTGTGTGCGACTCTGACCTGTGTGCGACTCTGACCTGTGTGCGACTCTGACCTGTGTGCGACTCTGACCTGTGTGCGACTCTGACCTGTGTGCGACTCTGACCTGTGTGCGACTCTGACCTGTGTGCGACTCTGACATGTGTGCGACTCTGACCTGTGTGCGACTCTGACCTGTGTGCGACTCTGACCTTTGTGCGACTCTGACCTGTGTGCGACTCTGACCTGTGTGCGACTCTGACCTGTGTGCGACTCTGACCTGTGTGCGACTCTGACCTGTGTGCGTCTCTGACCTGTGTGGTTACGGCTCGTGTGGGATTCTGACCTGTGTGGGTGATGGCTGGTGTGGGACTCTGTCCTGTGTGGGTGATGGCTCGTGTGCGACTCTGACCTGTGTGGGTGACGGCTCGTGTGCGGCTCTGACCTGTGTTGGTGACGGCTCGTGTGGGGCTCTGTCCTGTTTGGGTGACGGCTCGTGTGGGATTCTGACCTGTGTGGTTGACGGCTCGTGTGGGATTCTGACCTGTGTGGCTGACGGCTCGTGTGGGGCTCTGTCCTTTGTGGTTGACGGCTCGTGTGGGACTCTGACCAGCGTGCGACTCTGACCTGTGTGGGATTCTGACCTGTGTGGGTGACGGCTCGTGTGGGACTCTGACCTGTGTGGTTGACGGCTCGTATGCGGCTCTGACCTGTGTGCGACTCTGACCTGTGTGCGACTCTGACCTGTGTGCGACTCTGACCTGTGTGCGACTCTGACCTGTGTGCGACTCTGACCTGTGTGCGACTCTGACCTGTGTACGACTCTGACCTGTGTGCGACTCTGACCTGTGTGCGACTCTGATCTGTGTGGGTGACGGCTCGTGTGGGATTCTGACCTGTGTGGGTTACGGCTCGTGTGCGACTCTGACCTGTGTGCGACTCAGACCTGTGTGCGACTCTGACCTGTGTGCGACTCTGACCTGTGTGCGACTCTGACCTGTGTGCGACTCTGACCTGTGTGCGACTCTGACCTGTGTGCGACTCTGACCTGTGTGCGACTCTGACCTGTGTGTGTGACGGCTCGTGTGCGACTCTGACCTGTGTGGGATTCTGACCTGTGTGGGTAACGTCTCGTGTGGGATTCTGACCTATGTGGGTGACGGCTCGTGTGGGACCTTGACCTGTGTGGGACCCTGACCAGTGTGGGTGACGGCTCGTGTGGGGCTCTGACCTGTGTGGGTGACGGCTCGTGTGGGACTCTGACCTGTGTGTGTGACGGCTCGTGTGCGATTCTGACCTGTGTGGTTACAGCTCGTGTGGGATTCTGACCTGTGTGGGTGATGGCTCGTGTGGGACTCTGTCCTGTGTGGTTGACGGCTCGTGTGGGGCTCTGTCCTGTCTGGGTGACGGCTCGTGTGCGACTCTGACCTGTGTGCGACTCTGACCTGTGTGCGACTCTGACCTGTGTGCGACTCTGACCTTTGTGCGACTCTGACCTGTGTGCGACTCTGACCTGTGTGCGACTCTGACCTGTGTGCGACTCTGACCTGTGTGCGACTCTGACCTGTGTGCGACTCTGACCTGTGTGCGACTCTGACCTGTGTGAGACTCTGACCTGTGTGGGTGACGGCTCGTGTGGGATTCTGACCTGTGTGGGTGATGGCTCGTGTGGGATTCTGACCTGTGTGGGGCTCTGTCCTGTGTGGGATTTTGACCAATGTGGGGCTCTGTCCTGTTTGGGTGACGGCTCATGTGGGATTCTGACCTGTGTGGTTGACGGCTCGTGTGGGATTCTGACCTGTGTGGCTGACGGCTCGTGTGCGGCTCTGACCTGTGTGGGTGACGGCTCGTGTGGGGCTCTGTCCTTTGTGGTTGACGGCTCGTGTGGGACTCTGACCAGCGTGCGACTCTGACCTGTGTGGGATTCTGACCTGTGTGGGTAACGGCTCGTGTGGGACTCTGACCTGTGTGGTTGACGGCTCGTGTGCGGCTCTGACCTGTGTGCGACTCTGACCTGTGTGCGACTCTGACCTGTGTGCGACTCTGACCTGTGTTCGACTCTGACCTGTGTGCGACTCTGACCTATGTGCGACTCTGACCTGTGTGCGACTCTGATCTGTGTGGGTGACGGCTCGTGTGGGATTCTAAACCTGTGTGGGTTACGGCTCGTGTGCGACTCTGACCTGTGTGCGACTCTGACCTGTGTGCGACTCTGACCTGTGTGCGACTCTGACCTGTGTGCGACTCTGACCTGTGTGCGACTCTGACCTGTGTGCGACTCTGACCTGTGTGCGACTCTGACCTGTGTGCGACTCTGACCTGTGTGCGACTCTGACCTGTGTGCGACTCTGACCTGTGTGCGACTCTGACCTGTGTGCGACTCTGACCTGTGTGAGACTCTGACCTGTGTGCGACTCTGACCTGTGTGGGTGACGGCTCGTGTGCGACTCTGACCTGTGTGGGATTCTGACCTGTGTGGGTAACGTCTCGTGTGGGATTCTGACCTATGTGGGTGACGGCTCGTGTGGGACCTTGACCTGTGTGGGACCCTGACCAGTGTGGGTGACGCTCGTGTGGGTCTCAGACCTGTGTGGGTGACGGCTCGTGTGGGGCTCTGACCTGTGTGGGTGACGGCTCGTGTGGGACTCTGACCTGTGTGGGTGACGGCTCGTGTGCGATTCTGACCTGTGTGGTTACGGCTCGTGTGACCTGTGTGGGTGATGGCTCGTGTGGGACTCTGTCCTGTGTGGTTGACGGCTCGTGTGGGGCTCTGTCCTGTCTGGGTGACGGCTCGTGTGCGACTCTGACCTGTGTGCGACTCTGACCTGTGTGCGACTCTGACCTGTGTGCGACTCTGACCTGTGTGCGACTCTGAATTGTGTGCGACTCTGACCTGTGTGCGACTCTGACCTGTGTGCGACTCTGACCTGTGTGCGACTCTGACCTGTGTGCGACTCTGACCTGTGTGCGACTCTGACCTGTGTGCGACTCTGACCTGTGTGCGACTCTGACCTGTGTGCGACTCTGACCTGTGTGCGACTCTGACCTGTGTGCGACTCTGACCTGTGTGGGATTCTGAGCTGTGTGGGAATCTGACCTGTGTGGGTGACGGCTCGTGTGGGGCTCTGTCCTGTGTGGGTGACGGCTCGTGTGCGACTCTGACCTGCGTGGTTACGGCTCGTGTGGGATTCTGACCTGTGTGGGTGATGGCTCGTGTGGGACTCTGTCCTGTGTGGGTGATGGCTCGTGTGGGATTCTGACCTGTGTGGGTGATAGCTCGTGTGGGACTCTGACCTGTGTGGGTGATGGCTCGTGTGGGACTCTGTCCTGTGTGGGTGATGGCTCGTGTGGGACTCTGACCTGTGTGGGTGATGGCTCGTGTGGGATTCTGACCTGTGTGGGTGATGGCTCGTGTGGGACCCTGTCCTGTGTGGGACCCTGTCCTGTGTGGGACCCTGTCCTGTGTGGGACCCTGACCTGTGTGGGACCCTGTCCTGTGTGGGACCCTGACCTGTGTGGCACCCTGACCTGGGTGGGACCCTGACCTGGGTGGGACCCTGACCTGTGTGGGACCCTGACCTGTGTGGGACCCTGACCTGTGTGGGACCCTGACCTGTGTGGGACCCTGACCTGTGTGCGACCCTGACCTGTGTGCGACCCTGACCTGTGTGCGACTCTGACCTGTGTGGGTGACGGCTCGTGTGGGACCCTGATCTGTGTGGGACACTGACCTGTGTGGGTGACGGCTCGTGTGTGACTCAGACCTGTGTGGGTGACGGCTCGTGTGGGGCTCTGACATGTGTGGGTGACGGCTCGTGTGGGGCTCTGTCCTGTGTGGGTGATGGCTCGTGTGGGACTCTGACCTGTGTGCGACTCTGACCTGTGTGCGACTCTGACCTGTGTGCGACTCTGACCTGTGTGCGACTCTGACCTGTGTGCGACTCTGACCTGTGTGCGACTCTGACCTGTGTGCGACTCTGACCTGTGTGCGTGACGGCTCGTGTGGGATTCTGACCTGTGTGGGTGACGGCTCGTGTGGGGCTCTGTCCTGTGTGGGATTTTGACCAATGTGGGGCTCTGTCCTGTGTGGGTGACGGCTCGTGTGGGATTCTGACCTGTGTGGTTGACGGCTCGTGTGGGATTCTGACCTGTGTGGCTGACGGCTCGTGTGGGGCTCTGTCCTTTGTGGTTGACGGCTCGTGTGGGACTCTGACCTGCGTGCGACTCTGACCTGTGTGGGATTCTGACCTGTGTGGGTGACGGCTCGTGTGGGATTCTGACCTGTGTGGCTGACGGCTCGTGTGCGGCTCTGACCTGTGTGGGTGACGGCTCGTGTGGGGCTCTGTCCTTTGTGGTTGACGGCTCGTGTGGGACTCTGACCAGCGTGCGACTCTGACCTGTGTGGGATTCTGACCTGTGTGGGTGACGGCTCGTGTGGGACTCTGACCTGTGTGGTTGACGGCTCGTGTGCGACTCTGACCTGTGTGCGACTCTGACCTGTGTGCGACTCTGACCTGTGTGCGACTCTGACCTGTGTGCGACTCTGACCTGTGTGCGACTCTGACCTGTGTGCAACTCTGACCTGTGTGCAACTCTGATCTGTGTGGGTGACGGCTCGTGTGGGATTCTGACATGTGTGGGTTACGGCTCGTGTACGACTCTGACCTGTGTGCGACTCTGACCTGTGTGCGACTCTGACCTGTGTGCGACTCTGACCTGTGTGCGACTCTGTCCTGTGTGCGACTCTGACCTGTGTGCGACTCTGACCTGTGTGCGACTCTGACCTGTGTGGGTGACGGCTCGTGTGCTACTCTGACCTGTGTGGGATTCTGAACTGTGTGGGTAACGTCTTGTGTGGGATTCTGACCTATGTGGGTGACGGCTCGTGTGGGACCTTGACCTGTGTGGGACCCTGACCTGTGTGGGTGACGCTCGTGTGGGTCTCAGACCTGTGTGGGTGACGGCTCGTGTGGGGCTCTGACCTGTGTGGGTGACGGCTCGTGTGGGACTCTGACCTGTGTGGGTGACGACTCGTGTGCGATTCTGACCTGTGTGGTTACGGCTCGTGTGGGATTCTGACCTGCGTGGGTGATGGCTCGTGTGGGACTCTGTCCTGTGTGGTTGACGGCTCGTGTGGGGCTCTGTCCTGTCTGGGTGACGGCTCGTGTGCGACTCTGACCTGTGTGCGACTCTGACTTGTGTGCGACTCTGACTTGTGTGCGACTCTGACTTGTGTGCGACTCTGACCTGTGTGCGACTCTGACCTGTGTGCGACTCTGACCTGTGTGCGACTCTGACCTGTGTGCGACTCTGACCTGTGTGCGACTCTGACCTGTGTGCGACTCTGACCTGTGTGCGACTCTGACCTGTGTGCGACTCTGACCTGTGTGCGACTCTGACCTGTGTGCGACTCTGACCTGTGTGCGACTCTGACCTGTGTGCGACTCTGACCTGTGTGCGACTCTGACCTGTGTGCGACTCTGACCTGTGTGGGTGACGGCTCGTGTGGGGCTCTGTCCTGTGTGGGTGACGGCTCGTGTGCGACTCTGACCTGTGTGGTTACGGCTCGTGTGGGATTCTGACCTGTGTGGGTGATGGCTCGTGTGGGATTCTGACCTGTGTGGGTGATAGCTCGTGTGGGACTCTGACCTGTGTGGGTGATGGCTCGTGTGGGACTCTGTCCTGTGTGGGTGATGGCTCGTGTGGGACTCTGACCTGTGTGGGTGATGGCTCGTGTGGGATTCTGACCTGTGTGGGTGATGGCTCGTGTGGGACCCTGTCCTGTGTGGGACCCTGTCCTGTGTGGGACCCTGTCCTGTGTGGGACCCTGTCCTGTGTGGGACCCTGACCTGTGTGGGACCCTGACCTGTGTGGGACCCTGACCTGTGTGGGACCCTGACCTGTGTGGGACCCTGACCTGTGTGGGACCCTGACCTGTGTGGGACCCTGACCTGTGTGCGACCCTGACCTGTGTGCGACCCTGACCTGTGTTGGTGACGGCTAGTGTGGGACCCTGACCTGTGTGGGACACTGACCTGTGTGGGTGACGGCTCGTGTGTGGCTCAGACCTGTGTGTGTGACGGCTTGTGTGGGGCTCTGACCTGTGTGGGTGACGGCTCGTGTGGGGCTCTGTCCTGTGTGGGTGACGGCTCGTGTGGGACTCTGACCTGTGTGCGACTCTGACCTGTGTGCGACTCTGACCTGTGTGCGACTCTGACCTGTGTGCGACTCTGACCTGTGTGAGACTCTGACCTGTGTGAGACTCTGACCTGTGTGGGTGACGGCTCGTGTGGGATTCTGACCTGTGTGGGTGACGGCTCGTGTGGGATTCTGACCTGTGTGGGGCTCTGTCCTGTGTGGGATTTTGACCAATGTGGGGCTCTGTCCTGTGTGGGTGACGGCTCGTGTGGGATTCTGACCTGTGTGGTTGACGGCTCGTGTGGGATTCTGACCTGTGTGGCTGACGACTCGTGTGCGGCTCTGACCTGTGTGGGTGACGGCTCGTGTGGGGCTCTGTCCTTTGTGGTTGACGGCTCGTGTGGGACTCTGACCTGCGTGCGACTCTGACCTGTGTGGGATTCTGACCTGTGTGGGTGACGGCTCGTGTGGGACTCTGACCTGTGTGGTTGATGGCTCGTGTGCGGCTCTGACCTGTGTGCGGCTCTGACCTGTGTGCGGCTCTGACCTGTGTGCGGCTCTGACCTGTGTGCGACTCTGACCTGTGTGCGACTCTGACCTGTGTGCGACTCTGACCTGTGTGCGACTCTGACCTGTGTGCGACTCTGACCTGTGTGCGACTCTGACCTGTGTGCGACTCTGACCTGTGTGCGACTCTGACCTGTGTGCGACTCTGACTTGTGTGAGACTCTGACCTGTGTGGGTGACGGCTTGTGTGGGACCCTGACCTGTGTGGGTGACGGCGTGTGTGGGATTCTGACCTGTGTGGGTGACGGCTCGTGTGGGATTCTGACCTGTGTGGGGTTCTGTCCTGTGTGGGGTTCTGTCCTGTGTGGGATTTTGACCTATGTGGGGCTCTGTCCTGTGTGGGTGACGGCTCGTGTGGGATTCTGACCTGTGTGGTTGACGGCTCGTGTGGGATTCTGACCTGTGTGGCTGACGGCTCGTGTGCGGCTCTGACCTGTGTGGGTGACGGCTCTTGTGGGGCTCTGTCCTTTGTGGTTGACGGCTCGTGTGGGACCCTTACCTGTGTGGGTGACGGCGCGCGTGGGGCTCAGACCTGTGTGGGTGACGGCTCGTGTGGGGCTCTGACCTGTGTGGGTGACGGCTCTTGTGTGGCTCTGTCCTGTGTGGGTGACGGCTCGTGTGGGACTCTGACCTGTGTGCGACTCTGACCTGTGTGCGACTCTGACCTGTGTGCTACTCTGACCTGTGTGGGATTCTGACCTGTGTGGGTGACGGCTCGTGTGGGACTCTGACCTGTGTGGTTGACGGCTCGTGTGCGGCTCTGACCTGTGTGCGACTCTGACCTGTGTGCGACTCTGACCTGTGTGGGTGACGGCTCGTGTGGGACCCTTACCTGTGTGGGACCCTGACCTGTGTGGGTGACGGCGCGTGTGGGGCTCAGACCAGTGTGGGTGACGGCTCGTGTGGGGCTCTGACCTGTGTGGGTGACGGCTCGTGTGGGGCTCTGTCCTGTGTGGGTGACGGCTCGTGTGGGACTCTGACCTGTGTGCGACTCTGACCTGTGTGCGACTCTGACCTGTGTGCGACTCTGACCTGTGTGCGACTCTGACCTGTGTGCGACTCTGACCTGTGTGCGACTCTGACCTGTGTGAGACTCTGACCTGTGTTGGTGACGGCTCGTGTGGGATTCTGACCTGTGTGGGTGACGGCTCGTGTGGGGTTTTGACCTTTGTGGGGCTCTGTCCTGTGTGGGTGACGGCTCGTGTGGGATTCTGACCTGTGTGGGTGACGGCTCGTGTGGGATTCTGACCTGTGTGGCTGACGGCTCGTGTGCGGCTCTGACCTGTGTGGGTGACGGCTCGTGTGGGGCTCTGTCCTTTGTGGGTGACGGCTCGTGTGGGACTCTGACCTGTGTGCGACTCTGACCTGTGTGCGACTCTGACCTGTGTGCGACTCTGACCTGTGTGCGACTCTGACCTGTGTGCGACTCTGACCTGTGTGCGACTCTGACCTGTGTGCGACTTTGACCTGTGTGCGACTCTGACCTGTGTGGGATTCTGACCTGTGTGGGTGACGGCTCGTGTGGGATTCTGACCTGTGTGGGTGACGGCTCGTGTGGGATTCTGACCTGTGTGGGGCTCTGTCCTGTGTGGGATTTTGACCTATGTGGGGCTTTGTCCTGTGTGGGTGACGGCTCGTGTGGGATTCTGACCTGTGTGGGTGACGGCTCGTGTGGGATTCTGACCTGTGTGGCTGACGGCTCGTGTGCGGCTCTGACCTGTGTGGGTGACGGCTCGTGTGGGGCTCTGTCCTTTGTGGTTGACGGCTCGTGTGGGACTCTGACCTGCGTGCGACTGTGACCTGTGTGGGTGACGGCTCGTGTGGGACTCTAACCTGTGTGGTTGACGGCTCTGACCTGTGTGCGGCTCTGACCTGTGTGCGACTCTGACCTGTGTGCGACTCTGACCTGTGTGCGACTCTGACCTGTGTGCGACTCTGACCTGTGTGCGACTCTGACCTGTGTGGGTGACGGCTCGTGTGGGACCCTTACCTGTGTGGGACCCTGACCTGTGTGGGTGAAGGCGCGTGTGGGGCTCAGACCTGTGTGGGTGACGGCTCGTGTGGGGCTCTGACCTGTGTGGGTGACGGCTCGTGTGGGGCTCTGTCCTGTGTGGGTGACGGCTCGTGTGGGACTCTGACCTGTGTGCGACTCTGACCTGTGTGCGACTCTGACCTGTGTGCGACTCTGACCTGTGTGTGACTCTGACCTGTGTGCGACTCTGACCTGTGTGCGACTCTGACCTGTGTGCGACTCTGACCTGTGTGCGACTCTGACCTGTGTGGGTGACGGCTCGTGTGGGATTCTGACCTGTGTGGGTGACGGCTCGTGTGGGATTCTGACCTGTGTGGCTGACGGCTCGTGTGCGACTCTGACCTGTGTGGGTGACGGCTCGTGTGGGGCTCTGTCCTTTGTGGTTGACGGCTCGTGTGGGACTCTGACCTGCGTGCGACTCTGACCTGTGTGGTATTCTGACCTGTGTGGGTGACGGCTCGTGTGGGACTCTGACCTGTGTGGTTGACGGCTCGTGGGGGACTCTGACCTGCGTGCGACTCTGAACTGTGTGGGACTCTGACTTGTGTGGTTGACGGCTCGTGTGGGACTCTGACCTGTGTGGGTGACGGCTCGTGTGGGACTCTTACCTGTGTAGGTGACGGCTCGTGTGGGGCTCTGACCTGTGTGGCTGACGGCTCGTGTGCGGCTCTGACCTATGTGGGTGACGGCTCGTGTGGGGCTCTGTCCTTTGTGGT